>NC_084563.2:367500-395000 GCF_033978685.3 Nerophis lumbriciformis
GCTCCTTATTCACCACAACGCATCGATACAGCGTCCGCATTACTGAAGACGCCGCACCGATCCGCCTGTCGATCTCACCATCCACTCTTCCCTCACTCGTGAACAAGACTCCGAGGTACTTGAACTACTCCACTTGGGGCAAGATCTCCTCCCCAACCCGGAGATGGCACTCCACCCTTTTCCGGGCGAGAACCATGGACTCGGACTTGGAGGTGCTGATTCTCATCCCAGTCGCTTCACACTCGGCTGCGAACCGATCCAGTGAGAGCTGAAGATCCTGGCCAGATGAAGCCATCAGGACCACATCATGTTTAAAAAGCAGAGACCTAATCCTGCAGCCACCAAACCAGATCCCCTTCAACGCCTTGACTGCGCCTAGAAATTCTGTCCATAAAAGTTCAGAACAGAATGGGTGACAAAGGGCAGCCTTGGCGGAGTCCAACCCTCACTGGAAACGTGTCCGACTTACTGCCGGCAATGCGGACCAAGCTCTGACACTGATCATACAGGGAGCGGACTGCCACAATCAGACAGTCCGAAACCCCATACTCTCTGAGCACTCCCCACAGGACTTCCCGAGGGACACGGTCGAATGCCTTCTCCAAGTCCACAAAACACATGTAGACTGGTTGGGCAAACTCCCATGCACCCTCAAGGACCCTGCCCAGAGTATAGAGCTGGTCCACAGTTCCACGACCAGGACCAAAACCACACTGTTCCTCCTGAATCCGAGGTTGGACTATCCGGCGTAGCCTCCTCTCCAGTACACCTGTATAGACCTTACCGGGAAGGCTGAGGAGATGAGAATATAAAAAGTATATTTATAAAAAGTGTTGGTCCACATCTCCCGTCCAAAGGCAAAACCCAGTAACTCAATTTTGGTCAAAACTGAGCTGATAATAATTTTGGAGTTACTAGGTGATATGCTGAACATTCTGAACGAAAATTGCAGGCTGGAATTGCGGATACCAATTAACATCAACAAAGCAGAAATCAAATCTCTGTGAATGGATGGGACTTTAATATAAAATAGATTGGTTTTCGTTTGTTTTATCAAAATCAGCTAGAAGTGAGTTACTAGGTTCTGCTTTTGGACGGGAGACATGTTCCTCAATCATTTTTAGTATTTAAAATATTTTAGTAGTATTAATAATTGTATACGTTATTCATAACTGCTCCTGTTGTAATAATAATCCATTTCTTATTTGTTGTCTTAAAGTAATATGCAGTAAATGTTTGAGTTTTAAAAGTCAAATATAATTTGAATGTTTTGAAAAAGATGTTTGAAATGGTATATCTTCTCTCAAACACTGCTATTTTAATATGTATTTCCTGTCTTCATGTTCAGGGTCTTTGGTGTTTGCTGTTACCGTCACTGATGAAGACTCCGGCGCCAACGCCCAGCTGCACTACTCCCTGCTCGGACGCAACTTTGACAAGTTCAAGATCGACCCCGTGCGAGGTGCCATCACCGCCAACGACAAGCTGACGGGGACCTCGGAGGTCACCCTCACGGTCCGCGTTAAAGACGGCGGAGCCAACCCTAAAACCGACACGACCACTGTGACCGTACGCTTTGTCAACGGAGGCAACTTTCCCGTCATCAAGCTGAAGGAGCGCGCCTTCACCTTCCCTGAGAGCCAGCCCACCAACCACCATGTCACCACCGTGACCGGCTCTTCCAGGAGGGGTGGGCCGCTGTCCTACTACATCGCCAGCGGCAACCTGGACAACGCCTTTCACATTGACCAGCTTTCGGGCGAGTTGATCATCCGACATCCGCTGGATTACGAACACATCCAGAAATACGTGCTGTGGATCGAGGCCAGGGATCAAGGCTTTCCCCCTTATTCTTCTTATGAGCGAGTGGACGTCAGCGTGCTGGACGTCAATGACAATCACCCAGTGTTTGACAAGGATCCCTTCCATGCTGACATACTAGAGAACCTGTCCCCGCAGCGGGTTCTCATGGTCTCTGCCGTGGATCTCGATGACGGACCTAACGGGCAACTGGAGTACGCCATCATGGATGGAAACAAGGAGAACAGCTTTAGCATTAGTCGAGCCACTGGTGAAATACGAACCAGCAGGCCTCTTGATCGTGAGAAGGTGGCCCAGTACACTTTGAAAGTCAAAGCCACCGACAGAGGGTTGCCGTCTAAAAACTCAGCTGTCAAAGTGCTGATAAGTGTGCTTGATGTAAACGACAATGCGCCCAGGTTTTCTAAGATCTTCAGCGCTACTGTGGCTGAGAACGCACCCGTGGGTTATACTGTCACCAGAGTCACCACCACAGATGAGGATGCCGGCGCTAACGCTATTAGTCGCTACTCGATCACAGACACCGGCCTTCCGTTCAGCATCAACGCAAACACAGGTGACATAACGATCAGTAGGCCCCTCAACCGGGAGGACACCAACCATTACATCATCAAAGTGTCCGCCCATGACTCCGGTTGGACAGTTAGCACAGATGTCACAATATTCATAACAGATATCAACGACAATGCCCCGAGGTTTAGTCGCCCGTCGTACTACCTGGACTACCCTGAGCTGACAGAAGTGGGCTCCGTGGTCACACGGGTGTCAGCCACTGATCCTGACGAGGGCTTTAATGGCAAAATATTCTACTTTATTCGCTCTCAGTCTGAGTACTTCAGAATTAACGCCAGTTCAGGAGAAATATTTGTGAAGCAGCAGTTGAGGTATCAGAATTCGACAGGTGCTAGTAGCCTGAACATCAACCGCCACAGTTTCATTGTCACAGCCTCAGACCGAGGGCTCAAGCCTTTGATGAGTGAGACAACAGTCATTGTGAACATTGTAGACAGTAACGATAATCCACCAGAGTTCGATTTCCCGAGCTACTTTACTCCCGTCACAAAAAGTGTCAAGGTTGGTACCAGACTGGTAAGGGTCGTAGCTCACGACAAAAAAGACTTTGGCCTCAACTCTGAGGTTGAGTACTTGGTTACAGGAGGTAATAGCTCGAGTAAATTTAAATTGGATAAAATGAGCGGGTGGATAAGTGTTGCGTCGCCTCTCACGTCTGACGTAAATAAGCTTTTCCTTATGGTTATCACAGCCAGCGACAAAGGAAACCCACCTTTGTCAGCAGAAACTGCAGTGCGAATTGCAGTGACTGAGGAAAACCACCACACGCCTGAGTTCTCACAAAGCCAAATCTCAGCAACAGTGCCTGAAAGCCTTGTTGTGGGGACAGCGATAAGGACTCTATCAGCCAGAGACAAGGATAAAGATATGAACGGCCTCATCAAGTACAATATCACATCAGGCAACCACAAGGGGCTGTTTGCACTTAATAACAAAACTGGCGTGTTATTGCTAGCTCAGCCTTTGGATTTCGAGGCGCAGCAACAACACGAGCTTAGAGTTTCTGCCACCGACGGTGGTTGGATTGCAAAAAGCAGCTATGTCACTGTCATAATCCATGTGACTGATGTGAACGACAACCCTCCGATGTTTAATCCAGATGAGTACTTCCCCATCGTTCAGGAGAACGTTCCGAGTGGCACCACTGTGGTCAAAATGAACGCCACTGACGAGGATTCAGGCGTTAACGCAGTCATGGCCTACGTAATACAATCATCAGACAGTGACCTCTTTGTTATTGATCCCAACACGGGGATCATTACCACACAGGGATTCTTGGACTATGAGGCTAAGCAGGTCTACCATCTCACAGTTAAGGCTTTTAACGTTCCAGACGAGGAGCGCTGCAGCTTTGCCAACGTCAACATCCAGCTAAAGGGAGCCAACGAATACGTGCCCCGCTTTGTCTCCAAAGAATACTATTTTGAAATATCCGAAGCTGCTCCAAAGGGCACAGTGGTCGGAGAAGTTTTTGCCAGTGATCGTGACCAAGGTGAGGATGGAGTGGTTTACTACCTCATTTTTGGGAAAAGCAGGAAGAAAGGCTTTGGGATTAACAAGAAAACTGGCCAAATTTATGTCACGGGTGTGCTGGACCGTGAGAAGGAGGAGAAGATTTCACTTAAAGTGTTGGCCAAAAATGCTGGCGCAATTCTCGGGGCGGATATCGATGAGGTTTATGTCAACATCACAATCCTCGATGCCAACGATCCTCCTGTCTTTTCCCAGGAGCTGTACGACGTACAGGTTAGTGAAGGTCTCTCACCAGGTGGTCTGGTTACCTTTGTGAGTGCCGAGGACTCAGACTCCGTACCAAGCTGGAGCAGATTCTCATACTCTGTTGCACCAGACTTTGATAACAAGGTTTTCACAATGAATCCAAAGACTGGCCAAGTGTCTGTCGCAGCAGTGCTGGACAGAGAAACAACTCCTGTGTATAATCTGACACTGCTGGCTGTGGATACTGGCACACCTCCTTCTACTGGAAGCGCCACACTGATTGTGAACCTGGAAGATATCAATGATAACGGTCCAAGCTTGACAACCACGTATGCTGAGGTGATGGAGAACCAGAAATCTGGCACAGCTGTCACTATATTAACAGCTTCCGATCCAGATTTACCGCCCAATCAAGGACCTTACATATACAGCCTCCTCAGTTCTGGCTCTGCCAACAGTTATTTCCACCTAAGTCCAGCTGGAGCGCTAACCACAAGTCGGGAGATTGACAGAGAACAGATTAGTGACTTCTATCTCTCCGTCGTGATCAAGGACTCTGGTGTACCTCAAATGTCCTCCACAGGAACCATTCACGTCAAAATAAATGACCAGAATGACAACCCCTCAGAGCCGAGGTCAGTGGAAATCTTTGTTCACTATTTCGGAAATATATTTTCTGGCGGTTCTTTGGGAAATGTAAAACCCCAAGACCCTGACATTCAAGATAGGTTCCACTGTTCGCTAATTCCAGCTTCCTCTGCTCTCTTTAACATTCCTACTGGAACTTGTAAACTTAACTCAAAAGCCCGTTCGACAGATGGAAACTTTGAATTAACTATACGAAGCAGTGACGGCGTCCACGGTCCAGTCAGCAATACAGCCAGAGTCCTCTTCATGGGCTTCACAAATGCCACAGTAGATAACAGCATTCTGATCCGTCTCCAATCTCACGGCGTCAAAAACTTCCTCACCGACCACTACCTCAGCTTCTTACGCATTTCCAACTCACAGCTGGCAGGACTCGGCACCGGAGTCCTGCTTTACGGCGTGTTTGAGCTCAACAACCAGACTTTCGTGACGGCAGCTATTAAACGGGGCCACGGGCAGTACGTGAACCCCAGTGGTGTAGCCACCTTCTTTCAAAGCATTAAAGACATTTTGAATAGACAGAGTGGAGTGCTAATAGATGCCGTGGACCACGATCCCTGCACGCATAACCCGTGCCAGAACGGGGGCAGCTGCAAGAGGCATCTCACAGTTGGACCCGATATGAAGACAGAAGAAAGTGCCCCTGTAATCCTTGTCGCCAACCACCCCTTCCAGCCGTACGCTTGCAGCTGCAGGCCAGGGTACGCCGGAGCTGTGTGTGAGACCGACATCGACGAGTGCCAGCCGTCCCCTTGCCACAATGGCGGCACCTGCCACAACCTGGTGGGGGGCTTCTCCTGCACCTGTCCTGATGGTTTCACCGGCATGGCCTGCGAGAGGGACATCAACGAATGCCATTCCAATCCTTGCAAGAACGGGGCGCTGTGCCAGAACTTCCCTGGCGGCTTCAACTGCCTCTGCAAATCCGGATTTGCAGGTACTCCACACACACACAAGTCATGTTCTCTGTCAGTCATAAAGAGGACAGAAGTCCACACTGTCGTACAATCATTTTATCTTCTGGCAGCTTTTGCTCCAAAGACAATATTTGCTGTGAGGTGTTACAGTCATCTGCTGCCAGAAACACTTTTAGATTACATGTTTGCTTTAATAACATGAATGATGTGGATCTGACCCTCGAAGTATCACATTGCTTTCCCAGAGCTGACCACACACAGACATAATTACTGCAGGATTGACTAATCAAGAATTCAGTCCTTTGACAAATTGCCAGCTTTATAAAACAACCAATCAGGCCTTTAATGTTTGGATGTTAACGACCGCTCGGACTTACTACCCCCGATAAGAAGGGGGTCTTGATTTTAATTGGACTTACTACGGACACACTCGTTGTGCTTCTGCTCGTCGTCCAGTCGCCACATCTGAAAGGCATTTTCAAATGTTCCCAAGTCAAGTCATTACTGTCCATTTTTATTATGACAATAAAAAATGAGCAGGTCTTTAGTTTTCATCAAGATGAATGACCCTCCTGAGGAACTGCACCTATTGACTTACAGTAGTTTGTATGCCCGCGCTGTGAACTTTCCTCTTCCTGTTTTCCTGAGCTGGCTCTTGGCAGCCGCTTCCCTTTCCATTAAACAATCTTCACGATTTATAGGCAGAATTTTATTTTTTATGTCTCGCACCATCTTTCAATGCGCCTTGTCCATTAGCGGGATCATAAATGCCACATGTCTTGAGTCTTACTGTTATTATCAGTGTCACATTGCTTGTACTTTCATGTTCATTTGTCTTTCATTCACTTGGTCCAAGAGTCATTTGATCTCAGATCGGGTCCTTCGAAGAAGTATATGCCAATTCTTCTCTGTTGAGAGACCAAATCTAACATGATATCTTGACTAAATAGAAAACAGGTTAGGTAACGTTAGGTTATTTGTTCGACCCGCAACCAGGTGATGAAAGCTGGTCCAGTAGGGAATGTTCCATTCCATTCATTTGATGTATGTTGTTCTGTGAACCCAGGCAAAACATGTGATTCCATCATCAATCACTGTGAGTGTAACCCATGTTTTAATGGCGGGTCCTGTCAGAACCGGGTGGACGGATATTACTGTCATTGCCCATTTGGTGAGTAACTTTCATTAGCTCATTTCATGTTGCATAATCATTTGTGTGCTGAAGAAGTTCTGTTCTACCTGGAAATGAGTCTAAATCCTCTTATTTTGACCGCAGGGGTCTTCGGCAAACATTGCGAACTGAACAGCTATGGCTTCGAGGAGCTCTCCTACATGGAGTTCCCATCCCTGGACCCCAACAACAACTACATCTACGTCAAGTTCGCCACCCTGAACAACAACGCCTTGCTCATGTACAACCACGACAACCAGACCGGAGACAAGGCGGAGTTTTTGGCCCTGGAGATCTTCGAGGGACGGATGCGCTTCTCCTTCAACTTGGGAAGTGGAACGTACACATTGATGACTATGATTAAAGTGTCGGACGGCCATTTCCACACGGTCATCGCCAGGAGAGCCGGCATGGTAAGAACTTCTGCGTCTTTGAGGCTTAAAGCAATAGCTTAATTGCAAGAAGAGACGGTTTACATGCTGAGGTTTCTTGGCTAAACAGCAGCCAGTTTGTTGTTTGCACCGTCAGATAATTGCAGCCTCTCAAACCGCCAGTTGCTCGGCTTACAGCTCCTCCGGCTTGTAATTACAATTCTATTGCTCGCTGTGATTTACAAGATGAGCATCTAAAAAAGAATGAGAGGCTTCACTCTGCCAGACACGCAGCATCAGCAAGGAAATTGAGGGGATCCATCCAAGCCCTGTCAAAGCTTTTAAAAAATAGGCGTCCCGCTGGACTGCAGATCTCTTATTTCCCACAGAGCATTGGGACCTGCATTAGGAACCTGGTAGAACAGTTAATTTGTCTGGTTTGTAGGTGGTGTTGAGTGACAGCTTGGAACGGAATACAGGACTGTGGAGGTGGAAGGGATTCGGATGTCGCGAGAGCGAGCCAATCTTTGATTAGCGTGGATTGTGGTCGTCCCAACGAGATGAAGGTGCAGTCAACGCCCTTATAAGGAAGGCCAGCAAACGAGCCAGTCAGTCCCAAACTCCAGCAACTGACAAAGACCAGTAAGAAAGGTTTGATTAGGGTGAAAAACTGACCGAATGCTCGAATCACAACAAAGGTTGAGTGAACAAAGAGCTCAACAAATGGAGTTTGACAAACGAGGCCTTGGTGTGCGTGATTGGGACCGACGGTGGACTCTTAAATAGTTCCAGTACTTCCAACAGGGCACTTCCACACTCCTTCCAGCCAGAAGGAAAACAATAAGCTGCTCTGCTCCAGTTTCCTCAGCGTCACACGACTTTCAAAGGCATGAAAAAAAATACCCAAAACAAATCTAGCTCACCGCGGCAAGACACCAGATATCTCGCCGCGTTTATAAGGCCTTTGATTGCTCCAAGTTCATAAAATGTTCATGTGCTCCGGACATGTTTTATAGCGCGTCAGAGAGGCTTGTGCAGAGTGCTCCGTGTTTACTTAAGAAAAGGTGCAGGACTCATTTTTCTTCTTGTAATTGTCCTCTCAGCAGCGAGTCTGAGGACAGATTTACTGGAACGTTGTACGGCCATGCATGCATTTGCTGGACACGTGTCATTAAAGTGACAATAATTCTGTTTGCTGTCCTCAAGGGACAAGACGGGAGAAATGAAGCCAGGCTTGGGAATGTCACACACTACACGTTGGAATCCAGCAGCCACGCTCACTTGCCTTGCCAGATATTTACACAACAACGTCTATTCAAAGTTGGGGAAATGATGGATTCGTGGTTGCATCTTGATTGGACGACAATGGATTATTTAAGTATATGTTAAATGAGGTAATACAGACGGTTGTAAAATGCAGACACGGAGATGAGATGCCATGCTAAGCGCTATGCTCGGGCTGCAGCTATCCATTATTTTAGTCTGCTAGCACTCTTATCCATTAGTTTGTTGGATAAAACACACTTTATAGCATCAATGCCTATTTTAGGGAAAATAGTTGAAATAAACAAATATTTTTGTAATTAGACTTAGACTTCCTTTTTATTGTCATTCAAATGTGAACTTTACAGCACAGATAAGAACGAAATTTTGTTGCATTAGCTCATGGTAGTGCAGGATAAAAAAGCAATAAGGTGCAATAACTTTTATTATCTTTTTACCTTGTTTTACGTTCTATATTCCCTTTTTTTTTTTTTACCTTTTGCCTTAGACAAGCGGTAGAAAATGGATGGATGGACCTTTTCTTTACCTTCCTTCTATTTAACTTCTTTTACCATTTATTTACTTTCTTTTCCCTTTTTTACCTTCTATTTAACTTACTTTACATGTTGTATTCATACTTTTACCTTTTATTTACCTTCTATTTACATTCTTTAACCTTTTTTTTACTTGTTTCCATTTGATTTACTACTTTTACCTACTATTTGCCTTCTTTTTACATTTTATTTACCTTCTTTTAACTTGTATTTACTACAATTACTATCTATTTACCTTGTTTTACCTTCTATTTACCTTTTTTAACCTTCTTCCACCTTTTTATTAACCAAACAATCTTCTTTTTTTTTTATCATCTCTTACCTTCTATTCAACTTGGTTTACCTTCTTTGATGCAATTGGATTTGATAAATTTGTATCCGTGACCGCCCTTGACTTTTTTCTTGTTAATGGACGAGGGATGTAACAGTATAATGATAATTTGCTATATTTCCCAACAGTTAATAATACCATTTAATTTTTTAATGACCGAAAAACGTCATTTATTAATGCATTTTCAGCAACAGGAAGTCAGGCGTATGCGCACTAGCGGTGTTTGGGTGGATAATCATGGCGGACCAACGACACCAACTCGAAGTAAACGGAGCCAAGCTAACCTAATTTTCAATCGCTTCCCACCGTGCGTTTAAGAGTCACTGCTGTGTTTAGATGGAGACAGGTGTGGACAATATTGGAGACACACTAAAAGTACACAGCCAAGGAGAAAACTATTTGATGTTTTGCAGCAGGTGAAAGTTGTCACAACTTGTTTATAAAGTCTTTACTTTGTTGACTGGGATGTTCACTCCTTTATTTAACTGTATCAGTCTTCAAATAACATCAATGCTAGCTCTGTTTTGTCATCTCATCCAATTGAACGCAGGCGGGGAAGATTGTTTATTTGATGTGAGAGGTATCACTCCGGGGTTTTTGTTGTTGTTGGCCAAACTGTTGTACTTAACCACTAGTGAGGTGTTGGAGAAGAACAAAGCTTGTTTATTGGACTTCATCTTCATTAGCCAAACTGCTCTGTGTTTTATTTTGATATCAAAAAGTAAACACCAGGTTTTGTTTACATTAATTGTTTTTTTAACATGTCACTTCAAAAATCATTTATGTGACACATCAATTTGTTAATGTGTTATTGTGTACAGTTAATTCCTATACCACATATTTCTGCTCAAACTCATAATGGATCTGTCCCGATACATCATCTACATGATGTACACAACTTCAAAAAAATACAAATGAAAAATTCCCTCTGTCAAAATGTCAAAATAGAGATAAAGGCATCAGGTAATGACAAAAAGCTGACAAGTGGATGTTAATTAAAGAATTAACTTTTTATTAGACATTACAAATGACATGATGGTATTACCTTCACACCCCAACAATATCACTAATCATGATTTCAATATTGATAACAATAATCATCTCATACATGAACTCCTGTAAGGCAACACTTGCCTTGACCTTTAAAAAGATCAAATTTGAGGCCTGTAAATGGAAGCTTTTTTCTAATTGAACAATCAATTTAATTGATTAATGGTTGCACCCCTACGCTAAGCTAGCTTGAAGAACAGAAGACTAACTGGAACTGTGTGACACCTGAGAGTAACCAGCTAAGAAAGGGAAATTAAGTAAATAAATAAGAATATTGTGAGACTTCGATCAGAAAGAGTAGAAACCATTTTTATCATGACAATTAGTCACGTAGACACGTAGCTTAGCAGGCTGCTACAGTGCTCACGTATGTAGTTTTATATATATATATATATATATATATATATATATATATATATATATATATATATATATATATATATTGTTGCGTTTTGGACCAGTTGTTCCTCCCAGGGAATTCAAGTCACAAGTCGCTCCCAAGCTCTTTACGACACTTAAAGCTGAGTAGAAAAACCACCAGAGACAGAATAGGTATTTTGTAATATATTTGCAAAGCTTTGCATATACATTCAGACCAGTCCAGCATAGAACATTCTATCGCGTCGCCAAGATGGTCTGCCCCCCCCCGACCAAACCCTCTCCCCTCTTAAGTCCCTGGCAGTCATGTCTCTCTAGCCAAAACAAATGCCCATTATCGCTCTTTCTAACATTCCAAAGCTTCAAGGTTAACACACACAGTTTACTTGCAGACAAACAGAAAGAGAACAAATGGAAAAACACGAGCTGTTTTCAAATATGACTATGAAATAAAAGAAGTAACACTTAAATTCAGATATATGTAAATATCTGCCTCCGACTATATATATATATATATATATATATATATATATATATATATATATATATATATATATATATATATATATATATATATATATATATATATAAAAGCAACAACACAAATTAAAATATATGAATATTTTATTATAGATACTATAATTATTTTCTCAATAAAAAAAAATAGATTTTTAATTTTCTATTTCTGTAGTAAATAATAATATATCATTGAAATAATATGGTTATAATATAAATGACACAAACGATGTATAAAATCCAAATACATGTAATAGTTTTTTTTATTGTAATATAATAATTTTCTCAATGAAAAACATATTTATTTATATTTAATATAAATGACAGAAATGATATAAAATTTAAAATAAGCAAGTAGATTTTTTTAATAATTATGATGATTATTTTCTGTATTAAAAACCAATTTTTTAAAGTAGTTCGGTAATATAGAATATATTAATTAAATGTAATTTTGATATAAATAATTACACAAATAATATATACATTAATATACTTGTTTTTTTATTGTTGATAAAATTGTTTTCTCAATCAAAACAAATTAATTTATCGATGTATTATTTTTGGTAATAAATAATACATTAAATAATATAGTATATATATATATACACAATCTGA
The DNA here is from genome assembly GCF_033978685.3 of Nerophis lumbriciformis. NCBI lineage: Eukaryota > Metazoa > Chordata > Actinopteri > Syngnathiformes > Syngnathidae > Nerophis > Nerophis lumbriciformis. The sequence goes on from NC_084563.2 coordinate 379,428, forward strand.
AAATCGTAACTTTGTAAAAAGTCATTGTATTTCTTTCCCTCGGAAGATCCAGTAGATCCAGTAATGCTAATTTAGGCTAACGGCAGCCAGGCTAACCAAAGCTACTTTCTTTAGCATATCATAAAGGAGTTTGGACGTGGTAAACCTCTTCCTGAGGCGATTGGGTTCGATGCCAAAAGCCTTAGAAGACGCAGAACGTTTGGGCTTTTTGAAGCAAAATGTCCCCAAAGCAGAGCGACACTGATGCAACGCTCACTGAGCCAATCAGATCCCAGGATCCAACGCAGTCATCTGATTGGTTGCCATCAGCCAATCAGAGCTCATTTCACTGGAAGTTTGTTGTATTTCTGTCATACGTGGTTTCAGTGAGGCTAATATTTGACTTGTGGTCCTCAGGCGGCGTCGCTGACGGTGGATTTGTGTGGAGACAACCAGGAGGCAGGCTACTGTGCCGTCAGCAACGTGGCCGTGCACACCGACTGGTGAGGCCACACCTGTCCTTCTCCTGTCATATGCTCACTTCTTGCTTCATGCTGGACTTGCCCGTGCCCTAAAGCAGAGGTCTACCCCAAGAGAGTCCACATACTGTAGGTACCTTGTCCGTGCCCTAAAGCAGAGGTCTACCCCAAGAGAGTCCACATACTGTAGGTACCTTGTCCGTGCCCTAAAGCAGAGGTCTACCCCAAGAGAGTCCACATACTGTAGGTACCTTGTCCGTGCCCTAAAGCAGAGGTCTACCCCAAGAGGGTCCACATAGGTACCTTGTCCGTGCCCTAAAGCAGAGGTCTACCCCAAGAGGGTCCACATACTGTAGGTACCTTGTCCGTGCCCTAAAGCAGAGGTCTACCCCAAGAGGGTCCACATACTGTAGGTACCTTGTCCGTGCCCTAAAGCAGAGGTCTACCCCAAGAGGGTCCACATTGGTACCTTGTCCGTGCCCTAAAGCAGAGGTCTACCCCAAGAGGGTCCACATACTGTAGGTACCTTGTCCGTGCCCTAAAGCAGAGGTCTACCCCAAGAGAGTCCACATACTGTAGGTACCTTGTCCGTGCCCTAAAGCAGAGGTCTACCCCAAGAGGGTCCACATACTGTAGGTACCTTGTTCGTGCCCTAAAACAGAGGTCTACAACAGGGGGCCTGTGACCCCAAGAGGGTCCACATAGGTACCTTGTTCGTGCCCTAAAGCAGAGGTCTACCCCAAGAGGGTCCACATACTGTAGGTACCTTGTCCGTGCCCTAAAGCAGAGGTCTACCCCAAGAGAGTCCACATACTGTAGGTACCTTGTCCGTGCCCTAAAGCAGAAGTCTACCCCAAGAGGGTCCACATACTGTAGGTACCTTGTCCGTGCCCTAAAGCAGAGGTCTACAACAGGGGGCCTGTGACCCCAAGAGGGTCCACATAGGTACCTTGTCCGTGCTCTAAAGCAGAGGTCTACCCCAAGAGGGTCCACATACGTACCTTGTCCGTGCCCTAAAGCAGAGGTCTACAGCAGGGGGCCTGTGACCCCAAGAGGGTCCACATAGGTACCTTGTCCGTGCCCTAAAGCAGAGGTCTACCCCAAGAGAGTCCACATACTGTAGGTACCTTGTCCGTGCCCTAAAGCAGAGGTCTACCCCAAGAGGGTCCACATACTGTAGGTACTTTGTCCGTGCCCTAAAGCAGAGGTCTACCCCAAGAGGGTCCACATACTGTAGGTACTTTGTCCGTGCCCTAAAGCAGAGGTCTACAGCACAAGAGGGTCCACATAGGTACTGCAGGAAGGGTCGAGACATTTTTGGTTGGATAAATTTTTTTTTATAACAATTAGCACTCTAGTTGTAGCTAGCAATTGGCCATCTAGTTTCCAGCTAGCGCTTAGCACTGTAATTACAAACTAGCAATTAGCGCTTTAGTTTCCAACTAGTGATTAGCGCTCTTTTTGCCAGATAGCAATTATCATTCTAGTTGCCAGCTATAGATTAGTGCTTTAGTTGCCAGCTAGCGATCAGCGCTCCAGTTACCAGGAAGCGATTAGCACTTGTTTTTCCAGCCAGCGTTTAGCCCTTTAGCTGCCATTTAGTGATTAGCGCTCTAGTTGCCAACTAGCAATTAGTGCTGTTTGGTAAGGTAGTGATTAGCACTCTAGTTGTTAGCTAGCGCTTAACGCGCTTGCTGCAATCCAAAAATCAATTAGCAATTAGTGCTTTAGTTTCCAACTAGTGATTAGCACTCTTTTTACCAGGTAGCAATTACCATTCTAGTTGCCAGCTAACAATTAGCACTCCAGCCAGCTAGAAATTAATGCTCTTTTTACCCGCTAGCAGTCAGGGCTCTAGTTGCCAGCTAGCGATTAGCGCTCTAGTCCGAGCCAGTGATTAACGCTTTGTTTGCTAGGTAGCGATAACGCTGCTTTTGCCAGCTTGCAGTTAGAGCTCTAGTTTCCAGCTAGCGATTAGTAATTGTATGCTGATTCAGCGTAACACCCTCAACACTACAGTGGGTGTTTTGTACACATCTGTGTGAGAAATTTCAAGTCATTTTGTGTTTAGTAACAGCGCCACCATGTGGTGTGTTTGTTGTAAAATAACAACCATGATTTGTGGGAGATGGGTATGGTAGTAAGTCAGCAAATAATGGGAGCTGGGTATGGTAGTAAGTCAACAAATAATGGGAGCTGGGTATGGTAGTAAGTCAGCATATAATGGGAGCTGGGTATGGTAGTAAGTCAGCAAATAATGGGAGCTGGGTATGGTAGTAAGTCAACAAATAATGGGAGCTGGGTATGGTAGTAAGTCAGCATATAATGGGAGCTGGGTATGGTAGTAAGTCAACAAATAATGGGAGCTGGGTATGGTAGTAAGTCAACAAATAATGGGAGCTGGGTATGGTAGTAAGTCAGCTGGGTATGGTAGTAAGTCAACAAATAATGGGAGCTGGGTATGGTAGTAAGTCAGCAAATAATGGGAGCTGGGTATGGTAGTAAGTCAGCTGGGTATGGTAGTAAGTCAGCTGGGTATGGTAGTAAGTCAGATGGGTATGGTAGTAAGTCAGCTGGGTATGGTAGTAAGTCAGCTGGGTATGGTAGTAAGTCAGATGGGTATGGTATAAATAATGAGACAAATGATGTATGAAACAATACAAATAAATAAATGAGTGTTTTTAATCATTATTATTTTCTCAAATAAAAAACTAATTTATCCATTCATTATTTCAGTAATAAAAAATATTATATTACATGAAATAGTTCTAATGTAAATAATGACAGAAACAATACAAAAATAATACAAATAAAAAATATAATGATTTTTTTTGTAAATTGTTGCTATAATTTAATCTCAATTAAAAAAAATATGTTTAATTTTCTATTGTGGTAGTTAATAATATAGTTATAATATAAATATCCATATAAAAGCAACAACACAAATTAGAATTTATGAATATTTTATTATAGATACTATAATTATTTTCTCAATAAAAAATAATTCGATTTTAAATGTTCTATTTCTGTAGTAAATAATAACATATTGAAATAATATAAATGACACAAATGATGTATAAAATACAAATACATGTAATAGTTTTTTTATTGTAATATAATCATTTTCTCAATGAAAAACATATTTATTTATATTTAATATAAATGACAGAAATGATATAAAATTGAAAATAAGTATTTTTTTAAAATAATTGTTAGGATGATTATTTTCTGTACTAAAAAAATTATTTTTTAGTAGTTAAATAATGTAATTTTGATACAAATAAATACACAAATAATATATAAATTAATACACTTGTTTTTTTTTATTGTTGATATAATTATTTTCTCAATCAAAACTAATTAATTTATCGATATTTTTGGTAACAAATAATATATTAGTTAAATAATATAATTATGAATAATGACAGAAATGATGTATAAAAATACAAATTGTAATTGTTGTTTTTTTGCTGTTGATATATTTATTTTTTCGATTAAAAACAATTCTTAAATAAATGTTTGGATTATTCTGGAGTGAGAGTGAGAGTGAGAGTGTGTGTGTTTGACTCAAAGTGGTGTTTGTGTGCTGCAGGATTCTGGACGTGCAGCCCAACGGTCTGTGGGTGGGCGGCGTGGGGTCCTTGGAGTCCATCCTCCATGGACGCGGTCAGGTGGTCTCCCACGACTTTGTGGGCTGCATCATGGAGCTGGCCGTCAATGGCCGCCCGCTGGAGCCCAGTCAGGCGCTGGCATCGCGTGGCATCCTTGACAGGTGGGTGAGGGGCTCGGGGGCATCCTTGACAGGTGGGTGAGGGGCTCGGGGGCATCCTTGACAGGTGGGTGAGGGGCTCGGGGGCATCCTTGACAGGTGGGTGAGAGGCTCGGGGGCATCCTTGACAGGTGGGTGAGAGGCTCGGGGGCATCCTTGACAGGTGGGTGAGGGGCTCGGGGGCATCCTTGACAAGTGGGTGAGAGGCTCGGGGGCATCCTTGACAGGTGGGTGAGGGGCTCGGGGGCATCCTTGACAGGTGGGTGAGGGGCTCGGGGGCATCCTTGACAGGTGGGTGAGAGGCTCGGGGGCATCCTTGACAGGTGGGTGAGAGGCTCGGGGGCATCCTTGACAGGTGGGTGAGGGGCTCGGGGGCATCCTTGACAAGTGGGTGAGAGGCTCGGGGGCATCCTTGACAGGTGGGTGAGGGGCTCGGGGGCATCCTTGACAGGTGGACGAGGGGCTCGGGGGCTTCCTTGACAGGTGGGCGAGGGGCTCGGGGGCTTCCTTGACAGGTGGGTGAGGGGCTCGGGGGCATCCTTGGTGCCCCGAGCCCCTCACCCACCTGGGCTCGGGGCTCGGGGGCTTTCACCATCTTGTCCCCCTCGCTGCCATCTGTCCGTCTCTGCAATGGACTCTTTCAATATGCAACTTGTTGCCCTAGATGTCCCAGGCTGGAGGGGGCGTGCACGGCCAGCCCCTGCAGACACGGGGGCACCTGTGTGGACCGCTGGTCGTGGCAGCAGTGCCAGTGTGTGGACGGCTTCACGGGAAAATACTGCGAGAAATGTAAGTGCACCTGGGTGTTTAACATGCTCTGCAACCACACTCCATCGTGCTCTGCAAAAACTTCTTCCCAACCCCTTCAAAGCCTTGGCTAACTGTTAGCATTAACATGCTAGCCTTTTTAGCTCATTTGCAAGTACCGTATTTTTCTGAGTATAAGTCGCTCCGGAGTATAAGTCGCACCCTTGGCCAAACCATGAAAGAAACTGCCACTTATAGTCTGAAAAATACGGTATATACTTCAGAGTGAAATCATTTGAGCTAACCTTTAGCATGCAATCTTTTTTTGAGCTAATGCCCCTCATATTCAAATAGGTGATGTACATTAACCGTTAGCATGCTAATGTTAACACACCACTTTCTTTCCCAGCTCATTTTTGCAAGTAAACACTGAAATATTGTCTTACTTCACATATGCTAACTGTTGTCTAGCTAATCTTGCACATATAGCCCTCAGTTTACATTGTTTGGGTTATTTGACATACAATAACAGTGATAATGCAAACATTAGCATGCTAGCATTTTAGCTAAAGACCACGCCTTAGTATCAAATATTTAGTTACTTGACATACATGAACTGTTAGCATTCTAACATTAGCATCATAGATTTCTGTTACCCTGCTATCTTTTTAGCTAATCTTGCTAATGTACAACTCAGATTAAATCGTTTTTTTACCTGCATACTATTTTTTAGCTCCTTTTGCAGAGTGAAATACTTTATGTATGCTAACCTTTAGCATGCTGTCACTTTTTAGCTCATTTTGCTAGTGTGCCCCTCAGATTGAAATATTTTGTTACTTCACATGTTAACTGTTAGCGTGTTAACATTTCAGCTTTTTTTTTATAGCTAATCTCCTAAGTATTAGCCTTAGCATCACATATTCAGTTACTGCTGTTAGCATTCTAACATTAGCATGATAGTGTAGTGTGAAATATTTTGTTACTTTTAACCTTTAAAATGCTGTCTTTGTCTTAGCTAATCTTGCAAGTATCAGATTCAAATATTGTGTTACCGTGAACTGTTAGCATGCTAGCATTAGCATGCTAGCTTTTTGTATAGCTCAGTTTGCAAGTATACAATTGAGAAGAAGATATTTTGTTACTTCACATATGCTAACTCTTCTTTTTAGCTTTTCGTCTGATTGGAATATTTAGTGAACTGACAATCTTTGACTATTACAAATCATTCACAATCATGTGTTACTTCAGATATGCTAACATGCTGTCTTTGTTGTTGTTGCTAATCTGGCAGGTAAATGCCTCACATTTTAATATTTTGGTACTTGGCATTAGTTAACTGTTAGCATGCTAACATTAGCATACTCCTCTTTTTTTTGCTCTTTAGTGTGAATTATTTTGCTTCTAAGTGTTAGCATGCTATCTTTAATGGCTGATCTTACAGTGTCAATATTTGGTTAGTTAACACGTGGTATTAGCATGCTAGCTTTTTTTCATCATTTTGATCAAAAGTTACTTATTTTTTAACAACATTGATGTGCAACTTGATGCCTGACGTTTTGGAAGACTTTATGATGGCGTCTACTTCTACTAGTTGCAAATGAAAACCTTACCTGTGTCTCTGGCGCTCGCATGGAGGGAAACAAACGCTGAGTCACTTTGAAGGAGATAATTGTGTGTGTGTGTGTGTGTGTGTGTGTGTGTGTGTGTGTGTGTGTGTGTGTGTGTGTGTGTGTGTGTGTGTGTGTGTGTGTGTGTGTGTGTGTGTGTGTGTGTGTGTCAGACATGACGGCGGACACGGCCTTGTCGCTGGACGGCAGCGGGCGCCTGGACTACTCCCTCAAGCAAGGCCCCAAGCGAGACGCCCTGCTGAGCCGCTGGCTGCAGGACTCTGACTCTGACCTGGTTAGTCCTGCACGTCTGGAGGTGAAGTTCAGGACTCGTGCAAAGAGCGGAACTCTGCTGCACGTCCAGGAGGGAAGCAACTACACCACCGTCAAGGTCAGATCCTCTCTAACTAACTCACTCACTCATTACATTACTAACACTAACTCATTAACTGACTGAATAACTAACTACCAGTGACAACTACAGTATCTAACTAACAAATGCATAACACTAACTAATTGACTAACCTGTGAACTAACTAACTCACTAACCAACTAACGACAGCAAATACAGAACACTAACTAACTGACTAACTAGTTAACTAACTGACCAATTAAATGACTCATTAACTAACATTAATTAACACCAATTACTGACTGACCCATTTACTAACTAACTATGGCAAATACATAACACTAACTTACTCCCAAATCAATCAACCAGACAACACTAACTAATTAACTGACTGAATAACTACCAGTGACAACTACACTATCTAACTGACTGACTAACCAACAAATGCATAACACTAACTAATTGACTAACCTGTGAACTAACTAACTCACTAACCAACTAACGACATCAAATACAGAACACTAACTAACTGACTAACTAGTTAACTAACTGACCAATTAAATGACTCATTAACTAACATTAACATGAATTAACACTATCTGACCAATTAATGACCCATTTACTAACTAACTATGGCAAATACATAACACTAACTTACTACCAAATATAACTAACTCACTAACCAACTAACGACATCAAATACAGAACACTAACTAACTGACTAACTAGTTAACTAACTGACCAATTAAATGACTCATTAACTAACATTAACATGAATTAACACTATCTGACCAATTAATGACCCATTTACTAACTAACTATGGCAAATACATAACACTAACTTACTACCAAATCAATCAACCAGACAACACTAACTAATTAACTGACTGAATAACTAACTACCAGTGACAACTACACTATCTAACTGACTGACTAACCAACAAATGCATAACACTAACTAATTGACTAACCTGTGAACTAACTAACTGACTAACCAACTAACAACAGCAAATACAGAACACTAACTAACTGACTAACTAGTAAACTAACTGAAAAATTAAATCACTCATTAACTAACATTAACATGAATTAACACTATCTGACCAATTACCGACTGACCCATTTACTAACTAACTATGGCAAATACATAACACTAACTTACTACCAAATCAATCAACCAGACAACACTAACTATTTAACTGACTGAATAACTAACTACCAGTGACAACTACACTATCTAACTGACTGACTAACCAACAAATGCACAACACTAACTAATTGACTAACCTGTGAACTAACTAACTGACTAACCAACTAACAACAGCAAATACATAACACTAACTAATTGACTAACTAGTTAACTAACTGAAAAATTAAATGACTCATTAACTAACATTAACATTAATTAACACCAATTACCGACTGACCCATTTACTACTGACAACTACACTATCTAACTGACTGACTAACCAACAGATGCATAACACTAACTAATTGACTAACCTGTGAACTAACTAACTGACTAACCAACTAACAACAGCAAATACATAACACTAACTAACTGACCAATTAAATGACCCATTAAATAACATTAACATGAATTAACACTATCTGACCAATTACTGACTGACCCATTCACTAACTAACCATGGCAAATACATAACACTAACTTACTACCAAATCAATCAACCAGACAACACTAACCAATTAGCTACCTAACCAACTAACTAACAAATTAGCCAACCCACTACGTAACAAACCAACTCTCAAACTTACACACACCAGCGAATATGTAGTTACTTATAAAGAAATCCAACTAACTAATAGAAACAAGCAAATACGTGAAGAGATCAAACAAATTCACCAACCAATCAATAATGGACTAACTAATGAGGACAATCCATACCAGTAACTAACATACACTGGCAAATACAGAACTCTTTACTGAGGCGAGTGAATGGACAACAAACTAACTAACTAACTACCCCAACACCAACTAAAAAGTAACTCACTGCCAAACTAAACAACCAACTAGCTAAACAACTATCTGAATAACTAATTAACCAATAACTGAAAAAAAATAAGCAAATGACTGAACAAATATTCAACTTAGCAAGTAATTAAGGAACACATTGATTGATTGATTGATTGATTGATTAATTGAGACTCGTATTAGTTGGTTGCACAGTGAAGTACATATTCCATACTATTGACCACTAAATGGTAACATGGTGCCATAGAAAGAGAATAACCATAACTACTGACCAACAGCTCTGGTGAATAGATGACACAAACTAACTAACTAAACAACTAAAACTAACAAACTAAACAACACAATAGTTAAAACAACTAAGGAGCAAACGTACTAACTAACCGATGAATAAAAAATCACCAGCAAATAGATAACACTAACTAACTAACTAACAAAAGCTAGCTAAACAAATATCCAACTTACTAACCAACCAAGTAAATAACGTACAAACTATTTAATAGTAACTAAACAACAAACTAGATCATCCAAATAACTAGCCAACTGATGACCTAACCGACACAAGCAAAAGTGTTACACCAACTAACTAACTAACTAACTACTCAAGCAACTAACTAAGTAACTAAAGAAAAAACTGAAGTCATGTTTGATTGACGGAACTTAGCAGCTGATTTCAAAATAAAAGCTTTGTGAGAGAAGTGATGCAGTTAGTTGTTGTTCTGCAGCTGAGGAAGGGCAACATCCACTACGTGTCTGAGGCGGGTGCAGCTGGGAAGGTGGAGCGCAGCGTGGCTGAGGTGGTGATGTCAGACGGTCGGTGGCACGTCTTGCTGCTCATCAGGAACTCCTCCAACACTCTGCTCCTTCTGCTGGACCACACCCACTCTCGCCTCGTACACCACCACACTCACGACTTTGGAGGCCTCCACGTCACCACCTTGTCCCTGGGGGGGGTCCCGGGTGGAGCCGCTGCAGGTCAGTAGCAATGATCAATAACACCATCAATTAGTAATAAGAATAGTATCAATAGTAGCAATACATGAAGCAGAAAATAACAATAAAGAATTAGAAGTTAAAACATGTTCACTAAAAATATGACTGATTAAAATAATAATAAATAATGATTAAAATAATAATGAATAAATGAGTAAGAATAATAATAGCAATAAAGATGAAAAGGAGTGTAAAATGTTGATGAAAAAGATAAATACACCTGATATCAAATATGGACAATAAATAAATAAGTAAGAATAATCACAATGAATACAAATGGAGATAAAAAGAGTAAAAATGAAGAAGAGTTAAAAAAAAAAAAGCCTGATTAAAATATAAATAAAAACATCAATTAATACAAACAAATAGCAGTAATATTAGCAATGAATAAAACAAAAAATAACAGAATAATGGTTAAAAAAATGTAAATAAGTCTGAATAAAGTAAAAATAGTAAAAATAGGAATAGTAACAATAAATACAATATTTCGTAAAAAGCCTGATTGGAAAACTTGAAATATTAAGAATAATACCAGTAATATCAATAAATGAAACAGAAAATACCAGAATAAAATATAAGTTTAAAATTGTTCATAAATAATCCTGATTAAAGTACAAATAATAAATATATACAAATATTAAGAATAGTAGTAGTAATATCAATAAATAAAACAGAAAAAAGCAGAATAAAGAGTTTAAAATAGTTGATCAATAATCCTGATTAAACTAGAAATAATATTATCAGTTGCACACAAAATGAATGAAAGCTTCTAAAACTGAGACAATGTTTCACATAAGGTTCTTGTATGTATGTATGTATGTATGTACATACATATGTATGTAAATACATACATAAATATGTATGTATATACATACATATTTACATATGTATGTATATATGTACATACATATGTATGTATGTATATACATACATACATATGTATGTACATATATACATACATACATATGTATGTACGTATGTATGTACATACATATGTATGTACATATATACATACATATGTATGTATATATGTACATACATATGTATGTACATATATACATACATACATATGTATGTACATATATACATACATACATATGTATGTACATATATACATACATATGTATGTATATATGTACATACATATGTACATACATACGTATGTATGTAGTATATACGTACATACATATGTATGTATATATGTACATACATATGTATGTATGTACATATATACATACATACATATGTATGTACGTATGTATGTATGTACATACATATGTATGTACGTATGTATGTATGTATGTACATACATACATATGTATGTATATATGTACATACATATGTATGTATATATGTACATACATACGTATATATGTAGTATATACGTACATACATATGTATGTATAACTACATACATACGTATGTATGTATGTATGTACATATATACATACGTACATATGTATGTACATATGTATGTATGTATGTATGTACGTACATATATACATACGTACATATGTATGTACATATGTATGTATGTATGTACATATGTACATACATATGTATGTATGTACATACATACATATGTATGTATGTGTATATGTACATACATATGTATGTATGTATGTATGTATGTATATACGTACATACATATGTATGTATGTACATATACACATACATATATATATATGTATGTATATACGTACATATGTATGTATATATGTACATACATACATGTACATACATATGTATGTATATACATACATACATATGTGTGTACGTATATATTACATACATACGTATGTATGTACATACATGTGTGTATGTACATACATACATACATACATATGTATGTATGTATATATGTACATACATATGTATGTATATATGTACATATGTATGTATATACATACATGCACATGTATGTATATACGTACATACATATGTATGTATGTACATATATATGTACATATATACATACATACATATGTATGTATGTATATATGTACATACATATGTATGTATGTATGTATGTACATACATATGTATGTACGTATATACTACATACATACGTATGTATGTACATATCCATCCATCCATTTTCTACCGCTTATTCCCTTTTTTGGGGTCGCGGGGGGCGCTGGAGCCTATCTCAGCTACAATCGGGCGGAAGGCGGGGTACACCCTGGACAAGTCGCCACCTCATCGCAGGGCTGTATGTAGATATGTATGTACATATATACATACATATGTATGTATATATGTACATACATATGTATGTACATACATACATACGTACATACATATGTATGTATGTATGTATATATGTACATACATACGTATGTATGTATGTATATACGTATGTACGTACATACATACATATGTATGTATGTATGTATGTACATATGTATGTACATATATAAATACATACATACATACGTATGTATGTATATATGTACATACATACATATGTATGTACATATATACATACATACGTATGTATGTATGTATATATGTACATACATATGTATGTACGTATATATATATATACATGTGTATGTATGTATATACGTACATACATATGTATGTATGTATGTATGTACATATGTATGTACATATATACATACATATGTATGTATGTACATACATATGTATGTATGTATGTACATATCTATGTACATATATACATACATACATATGTATGTATGTATATATGTACATACATATGTATGTATGTACATATGTATGTACATATATACATACATATGTATGTACGTATATACTACATACATACGTATGTATGTACATACATATGTGTGTATGTACATACATATCTATGTACATATATACATACATACATATGTATGTATGTACATATGTATGTACATATATACATACATATGTATGTATGTACATACGTACATACATATGTATGTACATACGTACATACATATGTATGTACATATATACATACATACATACGTATGTACGTATGTATGTATGTACAATGTACATACATATGTATGTACGTATATACATACATGTGTATGTATGTATATACATACATATGTATGTATATATAGACATACATACATACATATGTATGTATATATGTACATATGTATGTACATATATACATACATATGTATGTATGTATGTATATACATACATATATGTACATACATACATACATACATATATATGTACATATGTATGTATGTATGTATGTACATGTATATACATACATATGTATGTATATACATACTACATACATATGTATGTATATATGTACATACATACATACATACATACATACATACATACATACATACATACATATATATGTACATATGTAAATATGTATGTATACATACATGCATATGTATGTATGTATGTAAGACATGAATGAAAGGTTGTTCCACTGAGACAATGTTATTATTATTATGTGTGATGTGTAGATAGTTAGTTAGTGAGAATGCGAGTGTTTGTGTCCTGATGTTTCATTTTGTGTGTGCAGGTTTTGACGGCTGCTTGGCCTTCGTGAAATACAACAACCACAACCTGCCTTTTGCCGGAGAACACAATCTTGTCACCTTGACGCGGACCAGTCCGTCGGTCAAGATGGGCTGCAGGGGTCCTGACCTGTGCGGGAGCGGCCCCTGCTGGGACGGCCTGATGTGCATCAACCAGTGGTACGCTTACCAGTGTGTGCCGCCAGGCGACTGCGCCTCCAACCCCTGTCAGAACCACGGGAGCTGCGTGCCCGAGCCCCATTCCGGTTACTCCTGCGCCTGCTCCGAGTTCTACACCGGCAAGACCTGCGAGACCCTGGTGGCGTGCCTGGGTGTGCAGTGCCCACAAGGAACCACCTGCAAGACGGCCAACAACGGCGGCTTCATCTGCAGTCCGAACCCCGTGACGGAGGCCATGGTTCTGCCTATTTGGGCGGTGCCCGCCATCGTGGGGAGCTGTACCACCGTGCTGGCCTTGGTGGTGCTCGGTCTGATCCTGTGCAACCACTGCAAAGGCCGCAACAAGACCAAAGTGCCAAAGGAGCCCAAGGAGAAGAAACCCAAGGAGAAGAAGAAAAAGAAGAAGAAAGGCAGCGAAAATGTGGCCTTCGATGACCCAGACAACATCCCGCCTTACGGAGATGACATGACGGTGCGGAAGCAACCGGAAGGGAATCCAAAGCCGGACATCATCGAGAGGGAGAACCCTTACCTGATCTACGATGAATCCGACATCCCTCACAACAACGAGGCCATCCCCAGTGCCCCCTGCGCCCCCTGCAGTGGTCAGGAGGCGGACATGGAGCACTACGACATCGACAACGCCAGCAGCATCGCTCCGTCTGATGCCGACATCATTCAGCACTACAAGCAGTTCCGCAGCCACACGCCCAAGTTCTCCATCCAGAGACACAGCCCGCTGGGTTTTGCCCGGCAGTCGCCCTTGCCCATGGGCGCCACCAGCTACACCTACCAGCCGCAGTACCAACAAGCACTTAGATCCACCCCCCTAAGCCACTCCCACTCGGCTTGCCCCACCCCTAACCCTCTTTCCAGGCACTCGCCGGCCCCCTTCGCCAAGCCCTCCTCCTTTTACAGAAACACTCCCACCAGGGAGCTCAACCTGGCCCGCCGCGAGGGCAGCCCCAACGACATGTGCCAGCCACCGCCCATGTTCAACTACGCCACCCGGCTGGGCAGGCGCAGTAAGAGCCCGCAGACCATGGCCGGCCACGTGTCCCGCCCCGGCAGTCGGCTGAAGCAGCCCGTGGAGCAGATCCCCTTGGAGACGGGACCCCCCGTGGGGCTCTCCATCGAGGAGGTGGAGCGGCTCAACAACCCGCGCCCTCGCAACCCCAGCATCTGCAGCGCCGACCACGGCCGCTCCAGCTCGGAAGAGGACTGCCGCCGGCCGCTCTCGCGCGTCCGCAACCCAGCCGACGGCATCCCCGCGCCGGAGTCGTCCTCGGAGAGCGACTCGCACGACTCCTTCACCTGCTCCGAGATGGAGTACGACCGAGACAAGCCCGTCTCTTACGGCTCCCGCGTGCCCAAGCTGTCGCAAGTCAACGAGTCGGACGCGGACGACGAGGATTACGGCGGCAGACTCAAGCAGAGGCGCTACTCCAGCCGGCGGGCGGAGGGGAGTCCCGGCGTGGCCCAATTCCCCCCCGGCGAGCAGCACAACACCCTGCCTCACAAAGTAGGTCCTCCGGGCGGGGGCTTCAACTGGGACAACCTTCTAAGCTGGGGTCCCGGGTTCGGACATTACGTGGACGTGTTCAAGGACTTGGCCATGCTGCCTGAGGACGCGTCGGCCAGAGACATTGAGATGAAAAGTGGCGATGGCTCCGTCACTATTCTCAACGAAGGAGAAGCCGAACAATACGTGTGAGGATATTTATTTGGATGGACCTTCTGAGACGACTTGAATGCAGTAAGGCGGCGCGGTGCCTTCCTTCCTTCCTTGCGACAGCTCCTCGCCAGCCTTTGGAAAGCAACATGGCCGCTGCCTCCGTGCTGATGAATTGGTGGCCTGCTCCAAGAGCGAGGATGGAGCACGCCTGCCTTACGGACATTTGAGGATGGCAGCACGGTCAACTTTGGTCACGTGACTTCCTTTCTTCACAGGCAGCGTGAAGGACCAGA
>NC_084563.2:412500-415000 GCF_033978685.3 Nerophis lumbriciformis
GAACATACATATGTATGTTCAAACATACATATGTATAATCATACATATGTATGTATGTTCAAACATACATATGTATGTATGTATGTATGAACATACATATGTATGTTCATACACACACACACATATATGTATGTTCATATGTATGCATGTATGTTCATATGTATGTATGTTTGAATATACATATGTATGTTCATACATATGTATGTTCATACATACATATGTATGCTTGAGCATACATATGTATGTTCATACATACATATGTATGAACATACATATGTATGTTCATACACACATATGCATGTTTGAACATACATAAATATGAACATACATATGTATGTTCATATGTATGTACATTCATACATATGTGTGTATGAACATACATATGTATGTTCATACAGATGTATGTTCATACATATGTATGTATGAAAATACATACATATGTATGTTCATACATATGTATGTATTAACATACATATGTATATTCATATGTATGAACATACATATGTATGTATGAACATACATATGTGTGTTCATACATATGTATGAACATACATATGTATGTTCATACATACATACATACATACATACATACATATGAACATACATATGTATGTTCAAACATACATATGTATGATCATACATATGTATGTATGTTCAAACATACATATGTATGTATGAACATACATATGTATGTTCATACACACACACATATATGTATGTTCATATGTATGCATGCATGTTCATATGTATGTATGTTTGAATATACATATGTATGTCCAAACATATGTATGTTCATACATATGTGTGTATGAACATACATATGTATGTTCATACACACATATGCATGTTTGAACATACATAAATATGAACATACATATGTATGTTCATATGTATGTACATTCATACATATGTGTGTATGAACATACATATGTATGTTCATACAGATGTATGTTCATTCATATGTATGTATGAACATACATACATATGTATGTTCATACATATGTATGTTCATACATATGTATGTATGAACATACATATGTATATTCATATGTATGAACATACATATGTATGTATGAACATACATATGTGTGTTCATACATATGTATGAACATACATATGTATGTTCATACATACATACATACATACATATGAACATACATATGTATGTTCAAACATACATAGGGACGGCATGGCGCAGTGGCAGAGTGGCCGTGTGCAACCCGAGGGTCCCTGGTTCAATCCCCACCTAGTACCAACCCCGTCATGTCCGTTGTGTCCTGAGCAAGACACTTCACCCTTGCTCCTGATGGGTGCTGGTTAGCGCCTTGCATGGCAGCTCCCTCCATCAGTGTGTGAATGTGTGTGTGAATGGGTAAATGTGGAAGTAGTGTCAAAGCGCTTTGAGTACCTTGAAGGTAGAAAAGCGCTATACAAGTACAACCCATTTATCATTTAATTAACATACATATGTTTGTTCATACATACATATATATGAACATACATATGTAAGTTCAAACATACATACATACATATGTATGAACATACATATGTTTGTTCATACATACATACATACATACATATGTTCATACATACATATATATGAACATACATATGTATGTTCAAACCTACATATGTATGTTCAAATATACATACATATGAACATACATGTGTATGTATGAACATACATATGTATGTTCATATATATGTATGTATGAACATACATATGTATGTATGTATGAACAAACATGTATGTTCATACATATGTATGTATGAACATACATACATATGAACATACATATGTATGTTTGAACATACATATGTATGTATGAACATACATATGTATGTTCATACATACATATGTATGTTCAAACATACATATGTAGGTTCATACACACATATGTATGAACATACATATGTATGTTCATACACACATATGTATGAACATATGTATGTTCAAACATACATATGTATGAACATACATATGTATGTTCAAACATACATATATATGAACATACATATGTATGTATGAACATACATATGTATGAACATACATACATATGTATGTTCATACATACATATGTATGATCATACATATGTATGTTTGTATGTATGTTTGAACATACATGTGTATGTTCATAAATACATATGCATGTTGGAACATACATAAATATGAACATACATATGTATGTTCATAAATACATATGCATGTTGGAACATACATAAATATGAACCTACATATGTATGTTCATATGTATGTACATTCATACATATGTGTGTATGAACATACATACATATGTATGTTCATACATATGTATGTTCATACATATGTATGTATGTATGTATGTATGTATGTATGTATGTATGTATGTATGTTCATACATATGTATGTATGAACATACATATGTATATTCATATGTATGAACATACATATGTATGCTCAAACATACATATGTATGTATGAACATACATGTTTGTTCATACATATGTATGAACATACATA
>NC_084563.2:422500-425000 GCF_033978685.3 Nerophis lumbriciformis
ATATGCATGTTCAAACATACATATGTATGTTCAAACATACATATGTATGAACATACATGCATACATATGAACATACATATGTATGTATGAACATACATATGTATGTTCATATATATGTATGTATGAACATATATATGTATGTATGAACAAACATGTATGTTCATACATATGTATGTTCATACATATGTATGTAAGAACATACATACGTATGAACATACATATGTATGTTCAAACATACATATGTAGGTTCATACATACATATGTATGAACATACATACATATGTATGTTCATACACACATATGTATGAACATTCATATGTGTTCATACACACATATGTATGAACATATGTATGTTCAAACATACATATGTATGAACATACATATGTATGTTCAAACATACATACATACATATGAACATACATATGTATGTTCAAACATACATATGTATGATCATACATATGTATGTATGTATGTGTGTATGTTCAAACATACATATGTATGTATGAACATACATATGTATGTTCATACACACACATATATGTATGTTCATATGTATGCATGTATGTTCATATGTATGTATGTTTGAATATACATATGTATGTTCATACATATGTATGTTCATACATATGTGTGTATGAACATACATATGTATGTTCATACACACATATGCATGTTTGAACATACATAAATATGAACATACATATGTATGTTCATATGTATGTACATTCATACATGTGTGTATGAACATACATATGTATGTTCATACAGATGTATGTTCATACATATGTATGTATGAACATACATACTTATGTATGTTCATACATATGTATGTTCATACATATGTATGTATGAACATACATACATATGTATGTATGAACATACATATGTGTGTTCATACATATGTATGAACATACATATGTATGTTCATACATACATACATACATACATACATACATACATACATACATACATATGAACATACATATGTATGTTCAAACATACATATGTATAATCATACATATGTATGTATGTTCAAACATACATATGTATGTATGTATGTATGAACATACATATGTATGTTCATACACACACACACATATATGTATGTTCATATGTATGCATGTATGTTCATATGTATGTATGTTTGAATATACATATGTATGTTCATACATATGTATGTTCATACATACATATGTATGCTTGAGCATACATATGTATGTTCATACATACATATGTATGAACATACATATGTATGTTCATACACACATATGCATGTTTGAACATACATAAATATGAACATACATATGTATGTTCATATGTATGTACATTCATACATATGTGTGTATGAACATACATATGTATGTTCATACAGATGTATGTTCATACATATGTATGTATGAAAATACATACATATGTATGTTCATACATATGTATGTATTAACATACATATGTATATTCATATGTATGAACATACATATGTATGTATGAACATACATATGTGTGTTCATACATATGTATGAACATACATATGTATGTTCATACATACATACATACAT
This sequence comes from Nerophis lumbriciformis, assembly GCF_033978685.3. Classification (NCBI taxonomy): domain Eukaryota; kingdom Metazoa; phylum Chordata; class Actinopteri; order Syngnathiformes; family Syngnathidae; genus Nerophis; species Nerophis lumbriciformis. The sequence continues at coordinate 424,057 of NC_084563.2, forward strand.
ACATACATACATATGAACATACATATGTATGTTCAAACATACATATGTATGATCATACATATGTATGTATGTTCAAACATACATATGTATGTATGAACATACATATGTATGTTCATACACACACACATATATGTATGTTCATATGTATGCATGCATGTTCATATGTATGTATGTTTGAATATACATATGTATGTCCAAACATATGTATGTTCATACATATGTGTGTATGAACATACATATGTATGTTCATACACACATATGCATGTTTGAACATACATAAATATGAACATACATATGTATGTTCATATGTATGTACATTCATACATATGTGTGTATGAACATACATATGTATGTTCATACAGATGTATGTTCATTCATATGTATGTATGAACATACATACATATGTATGTTCATACATATGTATGTTCATACATATGTATGTATGAACATACATATGTATATTCATATGTATGAACATACATATGTATGTATGAACATACATATGTGTGTTCATACATATGTATGAACATACATATGTATGTTCATACATACATACATACATACATATGAACATACATATGTATGTTCAAACATACATAGGGACGGCATGGCGCAGTGGCAGAGTGGCCGTGTGCAACCCGAGGGTCCCTGGTTCAATCCCCACCTAGTACCAACCCCGTCATGTCCGTTGTGTCCTGAGCAAGACACTTCACCCTTGCTCCTGATGGGTGCTGGTTAGCGCCTTGCATGGCAGCTCCCTCCATCAGTGTGTGAATGTGTGTGTGAATGGGTAAATGTGGAAGTAGTGTCAAAGCGCTTTGAGTACCTTGAAGGTAGAAAAGCGCTATACAAGTACAACCCATTTATCATTTAATTAACATACATATGTTTGTTCATACATACATATATATGAACATACATATGTAAGTTCAAACATACATACA
>NC_084563.2:440000-442500 GCF_033978685.3 Nerophis lumbriciformis
TATGTATGTATGTATGTGTGTATGTTCAAACATACATATGTATGTATGAACATACATATGTATGTTCATACACACACATATATGTATGTTCATATGTATGCATGTATGTTCATATGTATGTATGTTTGAATATACATATGTATGTTCATACATATGTATGTTCATACATATGTGTGTATGAACATACATATGTATGTTCATACACACATATGCATGTTTGAACATACATAAATATGAACATACATATGTATGTTCATATGTATGTACATTCATACATGTGTGTATGAACATACATATGTATGTTCATACAGATGTATGTTCATACATATGTATGTATGAACATACATACTTATGTATGTTCATACATATGTATGTTCATACATATGTATGTATGAACATACATACATATGTATGTATGAACATACATATGTGTGTTCATACATATGTATGAACATACATATGTATGTTCATACATACATACATACATACATACATACATACATACATACATACATATGAACATACATATGTATGTTCAAACATACATATGTATAATCATACATATGTATGTATGTTCAAACATACATATGTATGTATGTATGTATGAACATACATATGTATGTTCATACACACACACACATATATGTATGTTCATATGTATGCATGTATGTTCATATGTATGTATGTTTGAATATACATATGTATGTTCATACATATGTATGTTCATACATACATATGTATGCCTGAGCATACATATGTATGTTCATACATACATATGTATGAACATACATATGTATGTTCATACACACATATGCATGTTTGAACATACATAAATATGAACATACATATGTATGTTCATATGTATGTACATTCATACATATGTGTGTATGAACATACATATGTATGTTCATACAGATGTATGTTCATACATATGTATGTATGAAAATACATACATATGTATGTTCATACATATGTATGTATTAACATACATATGTATATTCATATGTATGAACATACATATGTATGTATGAACATACATATGTGTGTTCATACATATGTATGAACATACATATGTATGTTCATACATACATACATACATACATACATACATATGAACATACATATGTATGTTCAAACATACATATGTATGATCATACATATGTATGTATGTTCAAACATACATATGTATGTATGAACATACATATGTATGTTCATACACACACACATATATGTATGTTCATATGTATGCATGCATGTTCATATGTATGTATGTTTGAATATACATATGTATGTCCAAACATATGTATGTTCATACATATGTGTGTATGAACATACATATGTATGTTCATACACACATATGCATGTTTGAACATACATAAATATGAACATACATATGTATGTTCATATGTATGTACATTCATACATATGTGTGTATGAACATACATATGTATGTTCATACAGATGTATGTTCATTCATATGTATGTATGAACATACATACATATGTATGTTCATACATATGTATGTTCATACATATGTATGTATGAACATACATATGTATATTCATATGTATGAACATACATATGTATGTATGAACATACATATGTGTGTTCATACATATGTATGAACATACATATGTATGTTCATACATACATACATACATACATATGAACATACATATGTATGTTCAAACATACATAGGGACGGCATGGCGCAGTGGCAGAGTGGCCGTGTGCAACCCGAGGGTCCCTGGTTCAATCCCCACCTAGTACCAACCCCGTCATGTCCGTTGTGTCCTGAGCAAGACACTTCACCCTTGCTCCTGATGGGTGCTGGTTAGCGCCTTGCATGGCAGCTCCCTCCATCAGTGTGTGAATGTGTGTGTGAATGGGTAAATGTGGAAGTAGTGTCAAAGCGCTTTGAGTACCTTGAAGGTAGAAAAGCGCTATACAAGTACAACCCATTTATCATTTAATTAACATACATATGTTTGTTCATACATACATATATATGAACATACATATGTAAGTTCAAACATACATACATACATATGTATGAACATACATATGTTTGTTCATACATACATACATACATACATACATATGTTCATACATACATATATATATGAACATACATATGTATGTTCAAACCTACATATGTATGTTCAAATATACATACATATGAACATACATGTGTATGTATGAACATACATATGTATGTTCATATATATGTATGTATGAACATACATATGTATGTATGTATGAACAAACATGTATGTTCATACATATGTATGTATGAACATACATACATATGAACATACATATGTATGTTTGAACATACATATGTATGTATGAACATACATATGTATGTTCATACATACATATGTATGTTCAAACATACATATGTAGGTTCATACACACATATGTATGAACATACATATGTATGTTCATACACACATATGTATGAACATATGTATGTTCAAACATACATATGTATGAACAT
>NC_084563.2:447500-485000 GCF_033978685.3 Nerophis lumbriciformis
GGCATCACATCAATAACATTAACATCACATCATTAACATTAACATTACATCATTGACATTAACATTACATCATTAACATTAACATTCCATCATTGACATTAACATTACATCATTAACATTACATCAATAACATTAACATTCCATCATTAACATTAACATCACATCATTAACATTAACATTACATCATTGACATTAACATTACATCATTAACATTAACATTCCATCATGGACATTAACATTCCATCATTAACATTAACATTCCATCATTGACATTAACATTACATCATTAACATTAACATTCCATCATTAACATTCCATCATTAACATTACATCAATAACATTAACATTCCATCATTAACATTAACATCACATCATTAACATTAACATTCCATCATTGACATTAACATTCCATCATTAACATTAACATGATATCATTAACATTAACATTACATCATTAACATTAACATTCCATCATTGACATTAACATTACATCATTAACATTAACATTTCATCATTGACATTAACATTACATCATTAACATTACATCATTAACATTACATCAATAACATTAACATTCCATCATTAACATTAACATTACATCATTGACATTAACATTACATCATTGACATTAACATTACATCATTAACATTAACATTACATCAATAACATTAACATTACATCATTAGCATCAACATTACATCATTAACATTGCATCATTAACGTTAACATTATATCATTAACATTACATCATTAACATCAACATTACATCATTAACGTCAACATTGCATCATTAACATTACCATTACATCATTAACATTACATCATTAACGTTTACATTACATCATTAACATCAACATTACATCATTAACATGAACATTGCATCATTAACGTTAACATTATATAATTAACATTGCATCATTAACATCAACATCACATTATTAACATTAACATTGCATCATTAACGTTAACATTATGTCATTAACATTACATCATTTATATCAACATTACATCATTAATGTTAACATTGCATCATTAACTTTAACATTATATCATTAACATTAACATTGCATCATTAACATTAACATTCATTAACATCAACATTACATCATTAAAATCAACGTTACATCATTAACGTTAACATTACATCATTAACATTAAAATTTTAACATTAACATTACATCATTAACATCAACATTACATCATTAACATTGCATCATTAACGTTAACAGTATATCATTAACATTACATCATTAACGTCATTATTACATCATTACGTTAACATTATATCATTAACATTACATCATTAACGTCATTATTACATCATTACGTTAACATTATATCATTAACATTGCATCATTAACATTAACATTACATCATTAACGTAAACATTACATCATTAACATTAACATTACATAATTAACATTAGCATTACATCATTAACATTAACACTAACATTACATCGTTAACATTAACATAACATCATTAACATTATCATTAACATGACATCATTAACATTAATATTACATCATTAACATGACATCATTAACATGACATCATTAATATTAATATTACATCATTTACATGACATCATTAACATTAATATTACATCATTAACATGCCATCATTAACATGACATCATTAACATTAACATGACATCATTAACCTCAGCAGGGTGTTGACAGCATGAACCTCAGTAAAAGTGTCATGTGCAGCCTCAGGCTTCACTCACTATCTGAAAGCAATCTGTCATGTGTCCCAGTTCTACTTAGTCATTCACCAGACTGACATTAGTCAACATGTCATTCTACTTAGTCATTCACCAGACTGACATTAGTCAACATGTGATTCTACTTAGTCATTCACCAGACTGACATTAGTCAACATGTGATTCTACTTAGTCATTCACCAGACTGACATTAGTCAACATGTCATTCTACTTAGTCATTCACCACACTGACATTAGTCAACATGTGATTCTACTTAGTCATTCACCAGACTGACATTAGTCAACATGTGATTCTACTTAGTCATTCACCAGACTGACATTAGTCAACATGTGATTCTACTTAGTCATTCACCAGACTGACATTAGTCAACATGTGATTCTACTTAGTCATTCACCAGACTGACATTAGTCAACATGTGATTCTACTTAGTCATTCACCAGACTGACATTAGTCAACATGTGATTCTACTTAGTCATTCACCAGACTGACATTAGTCAACATGTGAGTCTACTTAGTCATTCACCAGACTGACATTAGTCAACATGTGATTCTACTTAGTCATTCACCAGACTGACATTAGTCAACATGTGATTCTACTTAGTCATTCACCAGACTGACATTAGTCAACATGTGATTCTACTTAGTCATTCACCAGACTGACATTAGTCAACATGTGATTCTACTTAGTCATTCACCAGACTGACATTAGTCAACATGTGATTCTACTTAGTCATTCACCAGACTGACATAAGTGAACCCTACTTTGTATAGTTAGCTTTAATGCTAATGAGCTTGTAATCAATGTCCTTGATCACATGAAGGACAACGCTAGCATGCTACATGCTAACATTACATTTCAAAATCATGCTAGGCTAGCAACATTAGCAAAGTTCAACTTTAACCTAATGAGAGGTTAGCAACATGCTCACAAGGCCGTGGTCACAAGCGCCACGCCACAGAGCGCCACGCCTGCTAACTCAGCGATACTCGGCGCTGTAATTAGAAGAGATGATTTACAAGTTGCTGGAGTCAGCGTAAGCAGTCCGTCGCACGTCCGCTGACTAACACGCTTTTGTTTCTTGGCCGTGGCGACACTGACGCCAACAACGTCCGCATTTAGTCAACAACACCCAGACATTTAGAGTGGAGAGGAGCGAGAAACTATCAGTCAACAACACCCAGACATTTAGAGTGGAGAGGAGCGAGGAACTGTCAGTCAACAACACCCAGACATTTAGAGTGGAGAGGAGCGAGGAACTGTCAGTCAACAACACCCAGACATTTAGAGTGGAGAGGAGCGAGGAACTGTCAGTCAACAACACCCAGACATTTAGAGTGGACAGGAGCGAGGAACTGTCAGTCAACAACACCCAGACATTTAGAGTGGAGAGGAGCGAGGAACTGTCAGTCAACAACACCCAGACATTTAGAGTGGAGAGGAGCGAGGAACTGTCAGTCAACAGCACCCAGACATTTAGAGTGGAGAGGAGCGAGGAACTATCAGTCAACAACACCCAGACATTTAGAGTGGAGAGGAGCGAGGAACTGTCAGTCAACAACACCCAGACATTTAGAGTGGAGAGGAGCGAGGAATTATCAGTCAACAACACCCAGACATTTAGAGTGGAGAGGAGCGAGGAACTGTCAGTCAACAACACCCAGACATTTAGAGTGGAGAGGAGCGAGGAACTGTCAGTCAACAACACCCAGACATTTAGAGTGGAGAGGAGCGAGGAACTGTCAGTCAACAACACCCAGACATTTAGAGTGGAGAGGAGCGAGGAACTATCAGTCAACAACACCCAGACATTTAGAGTGGAGAGGAGCGAGGAACTGTCAGTCAACAACACCCAGACATTTAGAGTGGAGAAAAGCGAGGAACTGTCAGTCAACAACACCCAGACATTTAGAGTGGAGAGGAGCGAGGAACTATCAGTCAACAACACCCAGACATTTAGAGTGGAGAGGAGCGAGGAACTGTCAGTCAACAACACCCAGACATTTAGAGTGGAGACGAGCGAGGAATTATCAGTCAACAACACCCAGACATTTAGAGTGGAGAGGAGCGAGGAACTGTCAGTCAACAACACCCAGACATATCAAGTACCAAGTTATATGACTCTGAGGTGTTCGGCTGCAAAATTTAGCATGCTAACAGAACGTATCAAGTACCAAATTGTATGACTCTGAGGGTTTGGCTGCAAAATTGGCTAGAAAAGTTAGCATGCTAACATTAGTACATTGGCATGCTTATGCTAACAGATAGAAAAAAATCCAGTACCAAGTCAAACACACATAACATTAGCTAAAAAAAAGTTAGCATGGTAATGTTAGCACAGGTATCAAGTATCAAGTTATATGACTCTGAGGCGTTTGGCTGCAAAATGTAGCATGCTAACAGAATGTATCAAGTACCAAGTTATATGACACTGAGGTGTTCGGCTGCAAAATTGGCTAGAAAAGTTAGCATGCTAACATTAGTACATTGGCATGCTTATGCTAACAGATAAAAAACAGACACAAAAAAATCCAGTACCAAGTCAAAAACACATAACATTAGCTAAAAAAAAAGTTAGCATGGGAATGTTAGCACGGGTATCAAGTACTAAGTTATATGACTCTGAGCTGTTTTGCTGCAAAATTTAGCATGCTAACAGAACGTATCAAGTACCAAATTGTATGACTCTGAGGGTTTGGCTGCAAAATTGGCTAGAAAAGCTAGCATGCTAACATTAGTACATTGGCATGCTTATGCTAACAAATAAAAAACGGATACAAAAAAATCCAGTACCAAGTCAAACACACATAACATTAGCTAAAAAAAAGTTAGCATGGTAATGTTAGCACGGGTATCAAGTACCAAGTTATATGACTCTGAGGGTTTGGCTAGAAAAGTTAGCATGCTAACATTAGTACATTGGCATGCTAATACTAACAGATAAAAAACAGATACAAAAAAAATCCAGTACCAAGTCAAACACACATAACATTAACTAAAAAAAGTTAGCATGGTAATGTTAGCACGGGTATCAAGTACCAAGTTATATGACTCTGAGGTGTTTGGCTGCAAAATTTAGCATGCTAACAGAATGTATCAAGTACCAAGTTATATGACTCTGAGGGTTTGGCTGCAAAATTGGCTAGAAAAGTTAGCATGCTAACATTAGTACATTGGCATGCTTATGCTAACAGATAAAAAACAGATACAACAAAATCCAGTACCAAGTCAAACAGACATAACATTAGCTAAAAAAAAAAGTTAGCATGGTAATGTTAGCACGGGTATCAAGTACCAAGTTATATGACTCTGAGGTGTTTGGCTGCAAAATTGGCTAACAAAGTTAGCATACTAATGTTAGTACACTAGTTGTTATGTTAATGCTAGCATGCTAACAGATAGAAAGGCCAAGTAGCAAGTCATATGACTATTACGTGTACACATGTACAATTAGCTATTTCAAAAAAAAAAGTCAAATTGGCTAAAAAGGCTAGGATGCTAATGTTAGCATGTTAACAGCAACTACCAAGTTACATGACTCTGAGGTGTTTGGCTGCAAAAAATGTCTAAAAAGGTTAGCATGCTCATGCTAGTACGTTGAGATAGAAAATATCTAGTACCAGATCAAATGACTGTCAAGTGTACAATTAGCTCTAAAAAGTCAAATTGGCTAAAAACTAAAGACATGGGGAAAAAAGGCCAGAAAAGTTCAGCGTGGACTCGTTTTTATGAGGTTGTAAATCAGGATGATAGTAATGCTGGCTACGTGATTTGCAAGAGCTGCGACGCTGTTTATGTCTACGACAGTCACAAAACCCGGGACATCTAACATGGTGCATCACATTTGTGCAAAACCCCGAACCTCCACAAACACCCTGAGCATGAGCAGTTTCGTCCGCCGTGATCCCAGAAGAGTGCCACAGGGTGTTAAAACAAGATAGAATGCGGCAGTTTGAGTGGCGCGAGCGCTCTTGGAGGTGCGTCTGGGCCGTGACAGCGTGGCACGCATTGGATGTCTCTGCTCCATTGGATCAGTCTCCTTTCTTTAACAGGCAAAAGCTTTATAACCTCACTAATGCCTTGCATCGTCTATATTAGATATATAACAACGGGCGGGTGCGGTTTTGATTAAATGTTAGTTCGGGTGGATGGCGGATGGTTGACGACTTTTGTGATGCGGTTGCGGATGAAATAATTGCCTATCCGCGCATCTCTAATATATATCTATATTGAGTCTTGTTGATGGAAATACTTAGTAAGTAGCAAGTATCTGTGAGGATCCTCACATTGGCAGAGATAAAGATCAGGACTTGACCACAGAGATGTGGTCCGTCCACCACATGGAAATACTTGGGCTGACACTTGGACTCGGAGATGATTTAAGGGCAGTTTTGCTGACGTCCTGAAGTTGGCGCCGGGCACTGAAGGAAGTCTGCGTTAGCATTCCTTCACATGAGTGAAAGCAGGAGGGGACGCAACTCTGGTGTAGGCTCCTTCAGTCCTAAGGACCACTCTCGGATGCAGTGGCTCGTGGCACTTGACTAGAAATGCAGTGTGTGTGTGTGTGTGTGTGTGTGGTTGGACTGGCCTTTTTTCCTTCCAAGTGTGTGAAGTTTGGGTCCTGGATGAACGGGGTCAGCCAAGAGGGTTTTTCCTGGCACACAAAGGCAGGAAGTGGCAGATTGAAGCTAAAACAGTCGGCTTTTTTAGCGACAACAAATCTGTGGGAGGAGACGAACACAGTTTATGTCCTTAGTCGTCCAACAACTTTACAAACTACAATTTGTGATATTTAACTTAGGGTTAGATTTGTTGGTCCCCGTTGGGGAAATTAATTTTCACTGCTGTACTTTGAAACAAAAATGACAAAAAGACATCATACATGACCAACACAGACAGGGCGGCTATAGCTGCAGGGATAAGGCTTGTACATAACAATGTGAACTTGAAATGATGCAAACAAATAAAATATAAATATACCGTAAATTCCGGACCGTAAGCCGCTACTTTTTTCCTACGCTTTGAACCCTGCGTGGCTAATTTATGGATTTTTCTTTGCTAAGATAGTTTTGCAGAAAACACCGACATTATTGTTTGTGCTACGGCGCCATCTGTCGGACGAATTGGCTCACTGCAAGTGTTGCGGGGTGAAAATGCAATTCCTGTTTCAATGCCTTAAACCGGAAGTAGAACCGTCCATAGCGTTTCTACTTGGAAGGCTTCTTCATTGATCACTCCAGGCAACGTTTGTAAGTTTTACAATACAACTAAAACAATTGTGACTTACTGAGTGTTTTCATACATATTTGTACCTGCTATCATAATGTAACAAAGCTAGCGTAACATATGCTAACACGTTTACGTTGGTACAATGGCATTCTTTCACTGTCACAAATTCCTCAGTAAATTCACCAAAGCATTTCCAGCATTGTGCTAACCTGGAACCCACCTAAGTGGTAGACAATGAAGGTGGTTCTGAACCAAGCCAATTAGCAATAGTCCTAAAACTAGCTGAGGACAATCCAAGATGGAGGTGTTGAAGAAAGCATTATAGACTCCGCAGCTGCTAGAACTCTCCCTGACAGGCCAGAACCTGCTGCCAAATCTCCATAAATCCCTTTTCCAAATGGAGCGGGAGGTTCCGTCTGTGCACCTCCACCCCGATGGCGGCGTTCCCCCTCCAAAAAGATCCCAGTGTCTTTGAGATGTCAAAGAGCTGAAACCCAAGAAGAGGATAGATTGGCGGTCCAAAGAAAGCAGACTGCGAGGCCGGAATACGAACCAGGTGCGGACTTTGGAGGGTTTTCACACCAGACCACTGGATCGGATCGCACGGAAATGTTGGAGTGAAGCGATCTTAGATGGCCTCCAGTGACCCCAGCAAGATGAAATACCACAAACAACCGACCAGTTGTTCTAAGAATGATGCTGTGTGATTGTACTAAGAATGATACTGTGTGATTGTTCTAAGAATGATGCTGTGTGACTGTTCTAAGAATGATACTGTGTGATTGTTCTAAGAATGATGCTGTGTGATTGTTCTAAGAATGATACTGTGTGATTGTTCTAAGAATGATGCTGTGTGATTGTTCTAAGAATGATACTGTGTGATTGTTCTAAGAATGATGCTGTGTGATTGTTCTAAGAATGATGCTGTGTGATTGTTCTAAGAATGATGCTGTGTGATTGTTCTAAGAATGATGCTGTGTGACTGTTCTAAGAATGATACTGTGTGATTGTTCTAAGAATGATGCTGTGTGATTGTTCTAAGAATGATACTGTGTGATTGTTCTAAGAATGATGCTGTGTGATTGTTCTAAGAATGATACTGTGTGATTGTTCTAAGAATGATGCTGTGTGATTGTTCTAAGAATGATGCTGTGTGATTGTTCTAAGAATGATGCTGTGTGATTGTTCTAAGAATGATACTGTGTGATTGTTCTAAGGGCTTTTAAAGGTGTTTTCTGTGAGTCCAATGTAAGTCTCTGTGTTTGTGAGTGACGCTGGCTTGGTAAACAACTGATGTTTTTAAGCAGTTTCCGTTGAGTCCTTGGTCTGCAATTGCAGCTATCTGTGGAGTTAGCGGTTGCTTGTCTGTGAGTGCTCAGAATCTTTTTGTTGTGTGAGTCAATGGTTTGTTAGATATTCATCATGCAGCTGTAGCTAAGTTTCAAGGTGTTCCTGTTCAATATCTTCCACATTACATGTTTTTTTGGGGGAAGTGCTTGTCAATGAGTGCGAAGAATTTGTGTCCGATGTTCGTGCTGACGTTTTTGCTGAATGTAATAGAGTATGTTGTCCCGTTTCCTGGTTTTTCTTGTTTTAGTTGCTGGTGGGTCGTATTGGAGGCTGAATTGGTATTTACTTTGGTTGAGTGCTTTCTGGTATGGAGGTGTTGCTTGGTTGAATGATTCTCTGTTTGATGACAGGGCTGACAGTCTCCTGTTGATGTTCCTGGTTGTGTGTGGCGGTGTACATATTGTAATGTGGTGTCGGGCTTTGTAAATGGCCGGTACATGCCATTGCAGACAAAGGATTAACCGCCCACTCAACGGAAACTGCTTAAAAACATCAGTTGTTTACCAAGCCAGTAACATGTAACAACCACAGACACTTCAATACAATCTTGTCTAGGAACGCAGACTATTGTTTGAGTCACACTTGACTAACTACACTAGAGCAAGCCCGGTCACAGGCAATTACAGAGTCTGCTAGTCCGGGTGAGGAGTCAGTTCAGCTAGAACTAGCCAGCGCCAGGCTGGATAATCCCTGTACGCATAGCAATTCTCTTAGAATAACACACAACTCACATATTGTTTCTCATAGTCATTCACATCGAGGATGTCGTTGTGGCTTGTGCAGCCCTTTGAGACACTTGTGATTTAGGGCTATATAAATAAACATTGATTGATTGATTGATTGATCCCCTGACGAGCAGGGAAACCTGCCAAACAGGCTTGTCGGGATGATATAGCCTCTGTGTTTTTTCCTGACCTAACGTATATCAAAATATGTCCAATACTAGAGTAATCAGGTCGATATTTTTATTTTCTTAAAATATGTTGTTGTTGTTTTGTTCTTGTCAATGCCAGGGAATCATTCCTGGAAGAAAAGAGGACTTTGAGGGTAAAAACCAAAGGATTAAAAAGAGTAATAGATAGTCATTTTTGCTGTTGTTGAGTCATGGTGTACCATGGACCTTGCTTGTTGTGCTCAAACAATGGTATCTAATAAAGTCATAAGGGAGGAGTCTAAATATTGAGTTGATATTGGTAAACTCTCAATAGCACTCATTGTAAATAAAAATAAAATGTAAAGTTAGGTCACGTGGTCAGTATTGGTATCGGCCGATATCACTCATGGATGATCTCAATCGACAGCAAAAAAAAACCGTAGGCTGTTGAAGTCGAGTGGTTATTATTTTTTTGGATGATGCAGACACGTTTGTTACTGGATACTTTGTATGAGTAAGTAATATGCAACTATAATTGTTTGATACTGGTTTATATTGACAAATGTGCTGTTTTCTAATGATTATTAGGTATTTCTAGCTTGTGTGCTTAGCTGTTGTGTAGCTGCTAGGTCCTGGTAGCCTATAGTCCAGCATGTGTAAATGACTTACTAAATTAGAAGAAAAGAGCAACTTTGTGCGTATTGGAGGACATTTCGATAAATCCAATCCTTGTTTTTCTGCTGATATCAGACAGATATCCGATGTCAGTATCACCCCGACTGAAGATAAGGAAATTGGCCGTTAATGTTTTTATTATTTGATAAATTGTCTTATATTCAGGCCAATCTCAGATTTGACGGAAAACATCGTTAATCAAAAACAAAAGTTGCTTACTCAGGTTTCAGGTTTCAGGTAATTAATCTTCTTTCATTTTCCATGTTTGCAGTCTTAGAGTTCTGCCATTGTGGAAAGTTCTGGATAGTTGATTTGAACTTTAACTTAAAACGACCACAACTTTCAAGGGACACCAAAGTAGGAATGCACAATATTTCAGCAGGGATCATCTTTCCTGTTCTAAACTATCAGCCACATTAAAGGCTGATCAGGTTTGATGTGTTGGAGCTCAATGTTTTTTGTTTGCAGAAAATGTAGTGCAAACAGTCTTCCTCTGAAACAATGAAGAAGTCCCACGCAATGTTTGTTCAGGGGAAGTTTACAGATAGGCGAAAAGGAGCGCTTGATTCTTTCACCCTAACAAATAGTCCTGGTATTCTCGCCTATTTGTTCTCTTTTCTTTTGACATTTTCTCTCTGATGTTATCAGATTTATTGCAGTAAAGGCAGCCCTGATAATTGTTGGTCCGATACATTTCATGCAGCCTTGGAAAAACAGATGTTTGAAGTAAAAACAATTCATAAATAATAAAACATAAAATAAAAAAAACCTACAATAAAAAACAAATTAATACAAAAATTTAAAAAAAAATAAAGCCACTTCTGTCATAATTTGTGTTGGATTTTGTTCTGCGCAAATAAAATGCTTTCGATATCGTTTTTGAAATAAAAAAAAAAAAAAGTAAACATTCACGGTATGCATTTACATGAACTTACAAAACTACATACATGTTGAAATGTTTTTTTTATTATTTCCACAGCCAGTTACATATAATAAATGTCTCTTAGCGTTTACCATTTACATGTGAACGGATACGGTAACGATTCCCAGTACCAGTACTCAACGGTACTTTTGTGTCCTCCAGTTGTATAGTGTGTCCTCCCTCCAGTTGTGTAGTGTGTCCTCCCTCCAGTTGTGTAGTGTGTCCTGTCACATGTTGGTGTGATGACTTGTTGAGCATGACTTGCTAAGTGTGTTATAAATAAAAGGTCTGAGAGGCTGCTTACCTTGGCCAGGAGTGAGACGCTCAGAGGTTCAGCGGCGGGTCGGCCTTGACGGGAGCTTTGGAGAGGAAGCTGAACACGTTTTGTGTCTGCAGGAATCTTTCCTTTGGAGCTCGGACCAAATCCTTGTTTGGTCTGTTCAGGTCTCTGCTGCACTTCAACCTGATTGGAGGACAGGAGGAGGTCTTAGCAGGACTGGAGGACAGGAAGAGGTCTTGAGGTCTTAGCAGGACTGGAGGACAGGAAGAGGTCTTAGCAGGACTGGAGGACTTTTTCAGCCAGGTGACTCCAGACTGCGTGGACCTCTTTCTGCACATGACGACCAAGATGTAGCGATGATAATAATAATAATAATAATAACAACAACAATAATAATAATAATAATAATACCAATAATAATAATAATAATAATAATACCAATAATAATAATAATACCAATAATAATAATAATAATAATACCAATAATAATAATAACAATAATAATAACAATAACAATAATAATAATAATAATAATAGCAACAACAACAATAACAATAATAACAATAACAATAATAATACCAATAATAATAATAATAATAGCAATAATAATAATAATAATAATACCAATAATAATAATAATAATAGCAATAATAATAATAATAATACCAATAATAATAATAATAATAACAACAATAATAATAACAATAACAATAATAATAACAATAATATTAATAATAATAATAATACCAATAATAATAATAATAATACCAATAATAATAATAATAATAATAATACCAATAATAACAATAATAATAATAATAATAACAATAATAATAATAACAATAACAACAATAATAACAAAAATAATAATAATAATAATAATAATAATAGTAATAATAATAATAATAATAATAATAGTGATGATGATGAGAAGATGGAGATGAGAGTGGAGGAGCAGCAGCTCGTCACTCGCTAGTCGGGTTGCCAAGTCCTTGGAAAAAGACCCTGTAGGACCTCCTTTCTTCTTTACTTTGTCTGCTTCCTCTACACATGCTGTCACTGTCATAAAGTGTAGTGTCACTGTCA
Organism: Nerophis lumbriciformis; assembly: GCF_033978685.3. Lineage (NCBI taxonomy): Eukaryota > Metazoa > Chordata > Actinopteri > Syngnathiformes > Syngnathidae > Nerophis > Nerophis lumbriciformis. Next base: position 459,642 of record NC_084563.2, read on the forward strand.
TAAAGTGAAGTGTCACTGTCATAAAGTGAAGTGTCCCTGTCATATAGTGTAGTGTCACTGTCATAAAGTGTAGTGTCACTGTCATAAAGTGAAGTGTCCCTGTCATATAGTGTAGTGTCACTGTCATAAAGTGTAGTGCCACTGTCATAAAGTGAAGTGTCCCTGTCATATAGTGTAGTGTCACTGTCATAAAGTGTAGTGTCACTGTCATAAAGTGTAGTGTCAGTGTCATAAAGTGTAATGCCACTGTCATAAAGTGTAGTGTCACTGTCATAAAGTGTAGTGTCATAAAGTGAAGTGTCACTATCATAAAGTGTAGTGCCAGTATCAAAGTGAAGTGTCACGGTCATAAAATGAAGTGTCAGTGTCATGAAGTGAAGTGTGGCGGTCATAAAATGTAGTGCCACGGTCATAAAGTGTAGGGTCACTGTCATAAAGTGAAGTGTCAGTGTCATAAAGTGAAGTGTCCCTGTCATAAAGTGAAATGTCCCTGTCATAAAGTGTAGTGTCAGTGTCATAAAAGTGTAATGCCACTGTCATAAAGTGTAGTGTCACTGTCATAAGGTCTAGTGTCATTGTCATAAAGTGTAATGCCACTGTCATAAAGTGTAGTGTCAGTGTCATAAAGTGTAGTGTCACTGTCATGAAGTGTAGTGTCACTGTCATAAAGTGTAGTGTCACTGTCATAAAGTGTAGTGTCAGTGTCATAAAGTGTAGTGTCACTGTCATAAAGTGTAGTGCCAGTGTCATAAAGTGTAGTGTCAGTGTCATAAAGTCTAGTGTCAGTGTCATAAAGTGTAGTGTCAGTGTCATAAAGTGTAGTGTCAGTGTCAAAGTGAAGTGTCACTATCATAAAGTGTAGTGTCAGTGCCATAAAGTGTAGTGTCACTGTCATAAAGTGTAGTGTCACTGTCATAAAGTGTAGTGTCACTGTCATAAAGTGTAGTGTCAGTGTCATAAAGTGTAGTGTCAGTGTCAAAGTGAAGTGTCACTATCATAAAGTCTAGTGTCAGTGCCATAAAGTGTAGTGTCACTGTCATAAAGTGTAGTGTCACTGTCATAAAGTGTAGTGTCACTGTCATAAAGTGTAGTGTCACTGTCATAAAGTGTAGTGCCAGTATCAAAGTGAAGTTTCACTGTCATAAACTGAAGTGTCAGTGTCATGAAGTGAAGTGTCACGGTCATAAAGTGTAGTGCCACGGTCATAAAGTGTAGTGTCACTGTCATAAAGTGAAGTGTCAGTGTCATAAAGTGAAGTGTCCCTGTCATAAAGTGAAGTGTCTCTGTCATAAAGTGTAGTGTCACTGTCATAAAGTGTAGTGTCAGTGTCATAAAGTGTAATGCCACTGTCATAAAGTGTAGTGTCACTGTCATAAGGTCGAGTGTCACTGTCATAAAGTGTAGTGCCACTGCCATAAAGTGTAGTGTCAGTGTCAGAAAGTGTAGTGCCACTGTCATAAAGTGTAGTGTCACTGTCATAAAGTGTAGTGTCAGTGTCATAAAGTGTAGTGTCAGTGTCATAAAGTCTAGTGTCAGTGTCATAAAGTGTAGTGTCATTGTCATAAAGTGTAGTGTCACTGTCATAAAGTGTAGTGCCAGTGTCAAAGTGAAGTGTCACTGTCATAAAGTGTAGTGTCAGTGCCATAAAGTGTAGTGTCACTGTCATAAAGTGTAATGCCACTGTCATAAAGTGTAGTATCAGTGTCATAAAGTGTAGTGTCACTGTCATTAAGTGTAGTGTCACTGTCATAAAGTGTAGTGTCAGTGTCATAAAGTGTAGTGTCAGTGTCAAAGTAAAGTGTCACTGTCATAAAGTGTAGTGTCACTGTCATAAAGTGTAGTGTCACTGTCGTAAAGTGTAGTGTCAGTGCCATAAAGTGTAGTGTCACTGTCATAAAGTGTAGTGTCACTGTCATAAAGTGTAGTGCCACGGGAGAGGCGGAGACACTAACTTGGCTAAGGAACAAAAAACTAGCACAAAGGCGTAAACTATGGGCATGAAACAAATCAACACTTACTGTGACACGAATAAACAAAAACTATGGCATGGAACGCAGAATCATTGGAGTATCAGGAGTAATGTCGCCAGGTTGACTACCTGGCAACTACCGGCTTAAATAATAAAGACATCATTAGTGACAGGTGCGTGAGTCCGAACACATGACAGGTGAAAACTAATGGGTCGCCATGGTGACAAAACAAGGGAGTTAGAACATAACTAAACAAAACATGATCACAAGACATGACATAAACGTTGCATGTTGTTTCAATGTTGTATTTGTGTTGCTTGGGAAATGACCACAATTCAATGTTCAACAACCCCAACATTGATTAAAGGTTGTGAAAAAGCATGTTGTTTCAACGTTATGTTTGCGTTGCTGAAGGTCAGGACCTCATTCAACAAGTTGTCAAGGTCGTTTCAATGTCTTGTGCCTGCTGGGTGGGTAGTGATACTGAAATATCGACACCACAGATACCAGATCTTTGTGCCCTAATATCGACCCTCAAATCAAGATATCGATACTTTTGATCATTCAGTGAAAATGTTCCACAACATTTAAGTAAAACTGAAGCCACGACTCAACACGGGGAACCTTACCTGGCCCGGACACGGGCCGAGACCTGAGAGGCGCACGGGTGTGAGGACAAATGACATCGGGGGCGGTACCACTGGAATGGCAGACCGGGGTGGTGGTTCCTCTCTTTAAGAAGGGGAACCGGAGGGTGTGTTCTAACTATCGTGGGATCACACTCCTCAGCCTTCCCGGTAAGGTCTATTCAGGTGTACTGGAGAGGAGGCTACGCCGGATAGTCGAACCTCGGATTCAGGAGGAACAGTGTGGTTTTCGTCCTGGTCGTGGAACTGTGGACCAGCTCTATACTCTGGGCAGGGTCCTTGAGGGTGCATGGGAGTTTGCCCAACCAGTCTACATGTGCTTTGTGGACTTGGAGAAGGCATTCGACCGTGTACCCCGGGAAGTCCTGTGGGGAGTGCTCAGAGAGTATGGGGTATCGGACTGTCTGATTGTGGCAGTCCGCTCCCTGTATGATCAGTGCCAGAGCTTGGTCCGCATTGCCGGTAGTAAGTCGGACACGTTTCCAGTGAGGGTTGGACTCCGCCAAGGCTGCCCTTTGTCACCCATTCTGTTCATAACCTTTATGGACAGAATTTCTAGGCGCAGTCAAGGCGTTGAGGGGATCTGGTTTGGTGGCTGCAGGATTAGGTCTCTGCTTTTTAAACATGATGTGGTCCTGATGGCTTCATCTGGCCAGGATCTTCAGCTCTCACTGGATCGGTTCGCAGCCGAGTGTGAAGCGACTGGGATGAGAATCAGCACCTCCAAGTCCGAGTCCATGGTTCTCGCCCGGAAAAGGGTGGAGTGCCATCTCCGGGTTGGGGAGGATATCTTGCCCCAAGTGGAGGAGTTCAAGTACCTCGGAGTCTTGTTCACGAGTGAGGGAAGAGTGGATGGTGAGATGGACAGGCGGATCGGTGCGGCGTCTTCAGTAATGCGGACGCTGCATCGATCCGTTGTGGTGAAGAAGGAGCTGAGCCGGAAGGCAAAGCTCTCAATTTACCGGTCGATCTACGTTCCCATCCTCACCTATGGTCACGAGCTTTGGGTTATGACCGAAAGGACAAGATCACGGGTACAAGCGGCCGAAATGAGTTTCCTCCGCCGGGTGGCGGGGCTCTCCCTTAGAGATAGGGTGAGAAGCTCTGCCATCCGGGGGGAGCTCAAAGTAAAGCCGCTGCTCCTCCACATGGAGAGGAGCCAGATGAGGTGGTTCGGGCATCTGGTCAGGATGCCACCCGATCGCCTCCCTAGGGAGGTGTTTAGGGCACGTCCGACCGGTAGGAGGCCGCGGGGAAGACCCAGGACACGTTGGGAAGACTATGTCTCCCGGCTGACCTGGGAACGCCTCGGGGTCCCACATGAAGAGCTGGACGAAGTGGCTGGGGAGAGGGAAGTCTGGGCTTCCCTGCGACCCGACCTCGGATAAGCGGAAGAAGATGGATGGATGGATGGATGGATGAAGCTACTATACGATATGTTGGGCTTCTTTAGCCGTTTAGTCCCATATTAAATGCAGCACGATAAGCAGAACAGGTAAGTCCAAGCAATATCAACATGTTTACGTGGACCCCGACTTAAGACCCCAACTTAAACAAGTGTAAAAACTTATTGGGGTGTTACCATTTAGTGGTCAATTGTACGGAATATGTACTGTACTGTGCAATCTACTAATAAATGCTTCAATCAATCAATTGTGCTTGCTTTGTCTTTACTTTGCCTTAAGCCTTTAACTGAAGCATCTTTGGAATAGATTGTGTTGGACCAAAGAGGTCCCACAATCCTTGGCCAAGTATAAATAGAAGGAAGGTCCACGTTGGGAGGTCTGTTGAGGTGGTCATTAGTGACAATCACCAAAAGTGGCCAGGAAGGGGGGGGCGACTGGAACAGTTGCTGCGGACGTTTAAAATAGAAATGAAACCAATGTGTTCGTAACCCTAACCCTAAAGTGTGCCAAACCCTACAAAGACCTCATCCGTAATAATTACATTGAAAGACGAAAGATGGACGGAAATGGAGGCCAGAGAGGCCATCATCAGTGCTCCATGGCAACGTGTTGACATCATCTCATACAAATATAAACCATCCTGTGACTCAGACAAGACACCAAAGAAAATAGGCTTTATCGTTTTTAAATGAGACCTTGTCTGCTTTGCACGGGAAAAAAGACCATTTGGAGAAATGATTTGGTAAAGCTAACCAGAATATTTGAAGAGACTAAGAAATAACTGAAGACGATCCAAACTTTGGAACAGAACTTCCAAGAATCCTAACCCTAAATCCTAAAAAACCTAATTCTACCTGTGCCTACCCACAAACCATAAGGTTGGCTGAATAAAGTTGTCAATTATTCTTCTATTTCTGGACATATTTTGGATGAACGTCCCCACAAAGCGTAAGACCAATAAAATGTCTGAAACTCAGACCGGGTTTGGAATGATAATTATTATTATTGCTGTGTTCCTCACTCAGACCATTAGCTTAGGAGGAGATATCTCTGGTGGTTCACACCTGCTTGCATGAATCTTTGATGATGCATCTCAGACCTAAGCAGGTCCATCTGGACAAATACCATTTTCAGGAGAATCTTTCCCAAGTTGTCACTCGTTATGCTAAATTAGCACCACACCACTGCGGCTGTTTAAACTGGGGGATCTAATTGGGTCGGAACGTTGGCCTGCAACAGTTTTCAGAGGACGGACGGTCCACTAAAGATCCAATGACTTCATCGCTGCCAGTCTTTTGAACCAGAAGGCCAGCTTGTCAAGTTCCATAGTCAGCTTGTGGGAAACTAGGGAATAACGTATCCTGTTGGAGCTAAATACACTCAAACTACTCACCAATGACACGCAGAAAAGGGAAAGCCGGCGTCTGATTGGTCTCAAGAAGAGGAAGTTGGCATGGTCGAGGACTGAAAGTGATGAGTTGACCTGGTAACAGAAAGAGAATACCTGTTTGAAGAGAGTCTAAGAAATAACTGAAGACCATGCAAACATTAAAAGACAACAACTTTGGTATGGAACTTCTAAGAATCTTTACCCAAAGTCCTAAAAAACTTAATTCTATACCTATACCTACCCAAAACCCCAACCCTTGAACTCCAACCCTAGTCTCTCTATTGCTGCCTTAAAACCAACGCCAAACCACTAAACCAAAGTGCCTAACTCTAACCCTGAACAAAACTCTAACTCCTAACTTTAAAACTTCACCAAAACCCTCATCTCTAACCTGAACCACTAAACCTAAAACAAACCCCTAACCCTTAGGGGGCAACCCTAAAACCCTCAACTTAGAGCTAAGCATGGTAGATCTACTGCGAGACATAAACACGTTTACAGGAGAACAATCCAGTTGTCATTGAAACAAACAACCAAAAAGACGTTCCTATAAAAAACAAACAATTTTTATTACCCCCCTGTAGTACCTATACGGAACCCGTAGGAGGTCTGTTGAAGACCTCTGCTTTAAACTACATCTATTCCTGGAATCAGGACATGTTGGGGGGACTATGACTCCCAGCTGGCCTGGGAACGCCTCTGGACCCCCCAGGAGGAACTGAACGAAGTGGCTAAATGGATGTATTCATCAAGTCAAAAAAATAATTGGGTAAATTGAAGGTAGAAGGTAAGTACAATGTATGAAGAAGGTATCAAGGTGGTAAAATAAGGTCACAAGTAAAAGAAGGTCAAAAGAGGCTAAAACATAGGTTAAATGAGTTAAACAAGTAGGTAACAGATACAAATAAGTTCATAAGTAGGTCAAATGAAAAAAATAAATAAAAATAAATTTCAAAAGGGTACACAGATGGTAAAAAGTACGTAAAATAAGGTACACATAAGGTAAATAGAACGTAAAAAATATCTTCTTTCCAAAGAAGGTAAAAAGTACATAAAGGAAGGTAGCAAGAAGTTAAAAAGTACTTAAAAGAAAGTACAAAGAAGGTAAAAAATATGTAAAAAGAAGGCACAAAGAAGGTAAATAGTATGTAAAAAAAAAAGGTAAAAAGAAGGTACAAATTACAAGATGGTACAAAGAAGGAAAAGAGTGCGTAAAAGAAGGTACGAAGAAGGTGACAAGTACGTAAAAGAAGGTAAAAAGTATGTAAAACAAGGTACACATAAGGTAAATAGTACATAAAATGAGGTAAATAGTACGTAAAAGAAAGTACAAATGAGGTAAATAGTACGTAAAAGAAGATACAAAGAATGTAAAAGTACTTAAAAGAAGGTACAAAGAAGGCGAAAAGTATGTAAAACAACGTACAAAGGTAAATAGTACATAAAAGAAGGTACAAATGAGGTAAATAGTACGTAAAAGAAAGTACAAATGAGGTAAATAGTATGTAAAAGAAGATACAAAGAATTTAAAAGTACTTAAAAGATTGTACAAAGAAGGTGAAAAGTAAGTAAAAGAAGGTAAAAAGTGCATACAAGAAGGTACAAAGTATTTAAAGTAAGGTATAAAGAAAGTAAAAAGTACTTAAAACAGGGTACAAGTTAAGTAATTAGTGCGTAAAAGAATGTACAAAGAAAGTAAAACGTACTTAAACAAGGTACAAATCAAGTAAAAAGTGCGTAAACAAAGGTAAAAAGTATTTTGAACAGGGTAAAAATAAAGTAAAAAGTGCGTAAAAGAAGGTAGAAAGTATGTAAAAGAAGGTAAAAAGTACTTAAAACAGGGTAGAAATAAAGAAAACGGTGTATAAAAGAAGGTAGAAAATATGTAAAGGAAGGTAAAAATAAAATAAAAACTACTTAAAACAGGGTAGAAATAAAGAAAACGGTGCATAAAAGAAGATAGAAAGTACGTTAAAGAAGGTAAAAAGAAGGTAAAAATTACTTAAACAGGGTAGAAATAAAGTAAACGGTGCATAAAAGAAGGTGCAACGTAGGTAAAGGAAGGTAAAACGAAGGTAAAAAGTAAATAAAACAGGGTTTAAATAAAGTAAATGGTGCATAAAAGAAGGTAGAAAGTACGTTAAAGAAGGTAAAAAGAAGGTAAAAAGTACATAAACAGGGTTTAAATAAAGTAAATGGTGCATAAAAGAAGGTAGAAAGTACGTTAAAGAAGGTAAAAAGAAAGTAAAAAAGTACATAAACAGGGTTTAAATAAAGTAAATGGTGCATAAAAGAAGGTAGAAAGTACGTTAAAGAAGGTAAAAAGAAAGTAAAAAAGTACATAAACAGGGTTTAAATAAAGTAAATGGTGCATAAAAGAAGGTAGAAAGTACGTTAAAGAAGGTAAAAAGAAAGTAAAAAAGTACATAAAACAGGGTAGAAATAAAGTAAACGGTGCATAAAAGAAGGTAGAAAGTAAAAAGAAGATAAAACAGGGTAGAAATAAAGTAAATGGTGCATAAAAGAAGGTAGAAAGTACGTTAAAGAAGGTAAAAAGAAAGTTTTAAAGAGTTTAAAACTGAAGGCTAATCTCTAACCCTAAAATGCTCAATTTGAATTGAAATGGAGTTCCAAAAGGTGTGAAGTTTGAAAGGTTGTGAGAGCAACAAAGTGGTGGTCACTTCATTATAGCGCTTATCTTCCACGCACCGCTGAGCTCGTCATGGCGACGCCTTTCACTGGCCGCCACAAAAGCTCCGTCCTCGCTCAATAACGCCGACCTGGCCTTCAAAACACGGTTCTCACACACCCGAGGTGACATTTGCTGAATTCATCTATAGATGGAGAAAAAACCTTCCATTGGCCCAGTAATCAGCTCCTATGTCCGTGGAAACGCACACTCGGATCTGGATCTGGCCAGAGACCAGGAAGAAGGACCTTCACAATAGGATGCTAGATTAGCTTAGCATCTGATGTTCTCAGCTTTCATGCATGCTCAGTCCCTGGGATGACTTGGAAAGCACTGACCACTTCAAAGGCCTCACACAGATCTTCACTTGGACCACCATCGCTAAATACACACTATTATTAACATTTATATCACCTGTGGAAGACAAGGAAATATACTTGATTTGAAATGTGACTTCCTCAGCTATCAAGACAGAAACAGTGCAAAGTGAGAAAATATAAAGATAGAAACCTGAGAAGAAGTATTTCCCGCAGGTTGGTGCTAGGAAATAACATTATTTTGCCCTCTTATTCTTATTTAACTATGGAAATTATTTTTGCTCTTGCAGTCATTATTTTAATATCACTATCGATGGTAATAAGTATTTAAGAAGGTATAGAGAAAGTAAAAAGTACATAAAAGAAAGTAAAAATAAGGTAAAAAGTACTTAAAAGAAGGCACAAAGAAGGTATATAGTGCATAAAAGAAGGTACAAAGAAGGTAAGGTAAAAAGCACTTAAAAGAAAGTAAAAAGTATGTAAAACAAGGTACACACATAAGGTAAATGGTACGTAAAAGAAGGTACAAATAAGGTAAATCGTACGTAAAAAAGATACAAAGAATGTAAAAAGTACTTAAAAGAAGGTACAAAGCAGGTAGAAAAGTACTTAAAAGAAGGTACAAAAAAGGTCAAAAGTATGTAAAAGAAGTTACAAAGAAGGTAAAGTACTTAAAAAGGTACAAAGAAAGAAAAAACTACTTAAAAGAAGGTACAAAGAAGGTAAAAAGTATGTAAAAGAAGGTACAAAGGCAAATAGTATGTAAAAAAAAAAGGTAAAAAGGTACAAATTACTTACAAGATGGTACAAAGAAGGAAAAGAGTGCGTAAAAGAAGGTACGAAGAAGGTGAAAAGTACGTAAAAGAAGGTAAAAAGTATGTAAAACAAGGTACACATAAGGTAAATAGTACCTAAAATGAGGTAAATAGTACGTAAAAGAAAGTACAAATGAGGTAAATAGTACGTAAAAGATGATACAAAGAATGTAAAAGTACTTAAAAGAAGGTACAAAGAAGGTGAAAAGTATGTAAAAGAAGGTACAAATAAGGTAAATCGTAGGTAAAAAAGATACAAAGAATGTAAAAAGTACTTAAAAGAAGGTACAAAGCAGGTAGAAAAGTACTTAAAAGAAGGTACAAAAAAGGTCAAAAGTATGTAAAAGAAGTTACAAAGAAGGTAAAGTACTTAAAAAGGTACAAAGAAAGAAACAACTACTTAAAAGAAGGTACAAAGAAGGTAAAAAGTATGTAAAAGAAGGTACAAAGAAGGTAAATAGTATGTAAAAAAAAAAGGTAAAAAGGTACAAATTACTTACATGATGGTACAAAGAAGGAAAAGAGTGCATAAAAGATGATACAAAGAATGTAAAAGTACTTAAAAGAAGGTACAAAGAAGGTGAAAAGTATGTAAAAGAAGGTACAAATAAGGTAAATCGTACGTAAAAAAAAAGATACAAAGAATGTAAAAAGTACTTAAAAGAAGGTACAAAGCAGGTGGAAAAGTACTTAAAAGAAGGTACAAAAAAGGTCAAAAGTATGTAAAGTGTTCTGAAGTGTTCCTGAGCCCATGTGGTGATGTCCTTTACACACTGATGTGGCTTGTTGATGCGATACAGCCTGAGGGATGGAAGGTCACGGGCTTAGCTGCTTACGTGCAGTGATTCTCTGAACCCTTTGATGATATTACGGAGCGTAGATGGTGAAATCCCTCAATTCCTTGCAATAGCTGCTTGAGAAAGGTTTTTCTTAAACTGTTCAACAATTTGCTCAGGCATTTGTTGACAAAGTGTACAAGCGTGGCACCTAAGTGGGCCACTCCAGGACATATGGTAATTTTGAAGTAGAAAAATAGCAGTAATAATAAGACAATAATTAGGTAACCTTAAGCAGTGCAAAGTTTCACTTTGAAGTGTGCAGAGATGAATGATTCATCATGTCCTTCAAGCACTAAACTTTCTCCACGCAGCAAGCGAGGAGCAAGTAGGCCAGACACACGTCCGCCGGGATTCCCACAGCAAAAAACAAAAAGCGAGCAGGAGCGCTCAGAGGATTTGTAAAAAACGGGCAAACATTCGACAAACAAAGTCGCTGGGATATCAAAGACAATCGTTTTATCTTGTTTGGGATCGTCCTCCATGGTCTGTAAAACATCTGCTTGGTCTTCAACACTTGAAAAAAAAAATTTTACCTTGAAAATTTTTTTTTTTACCTTCAAAATCATTTTTAACCTTGAAAAAAAATTTTACCTTGAAAAAAAAATGTTACTTTGAAAATCATTTTTAACCTTGAAAAAAAATTTTACCTTGAAAAAAAAATTTTACTTTGAAAATCATTTTTTACCTTGAAAATCATTTTTAAGCTTGAAAAAAAAATTTTACCCTGAAAATTTTTTTTACCTTGAAAATCATTTTTTACCTTGAAAATCATTTTAACCTTGAAAAAAATTTTTACCTTGAAAAATTTTTTCTAACTTGAAAATTTTTTTTTACCTTGAAAATCAATCAATCAATCAATCAATGTTTATTTATATAGCCCTAAATAATTTTTTACCTTGAAAATCATTTTTTACCTTGAAAATCATTTTTAACCTTGAAAATCATTTTTTTTACCTTGAAAATCATTTTTAACCTTGAAAAAAAAATGTACCTTGAAAATTTTTTTTACCTTCAAAATCATTTTTAACCTTGAAAAAAAAGTTTTACATTGAAAAAAAAATTTAACCTTGAAAAAAAATGTTTACCTTCAAAATATTTTTTACCTTGAAAATCATTTTTAAGCTTGAAAAAAAAATTTTACCCTGAAAATTTTTTTTTTACCTTGAAAATCATTTTTTACCTTGAAAATCATTTTAACCTTGAAAATTTTTTTTACCTTGAAACATTTTTTTTAACTTGAAAATTTTTTTTTACCTTGAAAATCATTTTTTACCTTGAAAATCATTTTTTACCTTGAAAATCATTTTTTTTACCTTGAAAATCATTTTTAACCTTGAAAAAAAAATTTACCTTGAAAATTTTTTTTTACCTTCAAAATCATTTTTAACCTTGAAAAAAAAGTTTTACATTGAAAAAAAAATTTAACCTTGAAAAAAAATTTTTACCTTGAAAAATTTTTTTTACCTAGAAATTTTTTTTTTTACCTTGAAAATCATTTTTAACCTTGAAAATGTTTTTTTTACCTTGAAAATCATTTTTAACCTTGAAAAATAATTTTTACCTTGAAAAATTTTTTTTACCTTGAAAAATTTTTTATACCTTGAAACATTTTTTTTTACCTTGAAAATCATTTTTTACCTTGAAAATCATTTTTTACCTTGAAAATCATTTTTAACCTTGAAAAAAAAAATTTTACCTTGAAAAATTTTTTTACCTTGAAAATCATTTTTTACCTTGAAAATCATTTTTAACCTTGAACATTTTTTTTTACCTTGAAAATCATTTTTAACCTTGAAAAATTTTTTTACCTTGAAAAAAAAATGTTACTTTGAAAATCATTTTTAACCTTGAAAAAATTTTTTACCTTGAAAAAAAAATTTTACTTTGAAAATCATTTTTTACCTTGAAAATCATTTTTAAGCTTGAAAAAAAAATTTTACCCTGAAAATTTTTTTTACCTTGAAAATCATTTTTTACCTTGAAAATCATTTTAACCTTGAAAAAAATTTTTACCTTGAAAAATTTTTTTTAACTTGAAAATTTTTTTTTACCTTGAAAATCAATCAATCAATCAATCAATGTTTATTTATATAGCCCTCAATAATTTTTTACCTTGAAAATCATTTTTTACCTTGAAAATCATTTTTAACCTTGAAAATCATTTTTTTTACCTTGAAAATCATTTTTAACCTTGAAAAAAAAATGTACCTTGAAAATTTTTTTTACCTTCAAAATCATTTTTAACCTTGAAAAAAAAGTTTTACATTGAAAAAAAAATTTAACCTTGAAAAAAAATGTTTACCTTCAAAATATTTTTTACCTTGAAAATCATTTTTAAGCTTGAAAAAAAAATTTTACCCTGAAAATTTTTTTTTTACCTTGAAAATCATTTTTTACCTTGAAAATCATTTTAACCTTGAAATTTTTTTTTACCTTTAAACATTTTTTTTAACTTGAAAATTTTTTTTTACCTTGAAAATCATTTTTTACCTTGAAAATCATTTTTAAGCTTGAAAAAAAAATTTTACCCTGAAAATTTTTTTTTACCTTGAAAATCATTTTTTACCTTGAAAATCATTTTAACCTTGAAAATTTTTTTTACCTTGAAACATTTTTTTTAACTTGAAAATTTTTTTTTACCTTGAAAATCATTTTTTACCTTGAAAATCATTTTTTACCTTGAAAATCATTTTTTTTACCTTGAAAATCATTTTTAACCTTGAAAAAAAAATTTACCTTGAAAATTTTTTTTTACCTTCAAAATCATTTTTAACCTTGAAAAAAAAGTTTTACATTGAAAAAAAAATTTAACCTTGAAAAAAAATTTTTACCTTGAAAAATTTTTTTTTACCTAGAAATTTTTTTTTTTACCTTGAAAATCATTTTTAACCTTGAAAATGTTTTTTTACCTTGAAAATCATTTTTAACCTTGAAAAATAATTTTTACCTTGAAAAATAATTTTTACCTTGAAAAATTTTTTTTACCTTGAAAAATTTTTTTTACCTTGAAAATCATTTTTTACCTTGAAAATCATTTTTTACCTTGAAAATCATTTTTAACCTTGAAAAAAAAAATTTTACCTTGAAAAATTTTTTTACCTTGAAAATCATTTTTTACCTTGAAAATCATTTTTAACCTTGAACATTTTTTTTTACCTTGAAAATCATTTTTTACCTTGAAAAAGAATTTTTACCTTGAAAAATTTTTTTTACCTTGAAAATTTTTTTATACCTTGAAACATTTTTTTTACCTTGAAAATCATTTTTTACCTTGAAAATCATTTTTTACCTTGAAAATCATTTTTAACCTTGAAAAAAAAAATTTTACCTTGAAAAATTTTTTTACCTTGAAAATCATTTTTTACCTTGAAAATCATTTTTAAACTTGACAAAAAAAATTTTACCTTGAAAATTTTTTTTTACCTTGAAAATCATTTTTTTTTACCTTGAAAAACATTTTTAACCTTGAATTTTTTTTTACCTTGAACATTTTTTTTTTACCTTCAAAATCATTTTTAACCTTGAAAAAAAATGTTACCTTGAAATTTTTTTTTTACCTTCTAAATAATTTTTAACCTTGAAAAAAAAGTTTTACATTGAAAAAAAAATGTTACCTTGAAACATTTTTTTTACCTTAAAATTTTTTTTTACCTAGAAAATCATTTTTTACCTTAAAAAAAGCTAGCATCCTAAAATGCTAACTGTAGCAAAATATACTACACTGAGGCGTGTGCCTAAACAATGTCTTTAAAACATCAGCATGTTAACAGTACTATGCTCACATGCTAATAATGGTTAGCATTAGTGGCTAGCATGGGAACAGTTCAATCCTAATATGCTAACAATAGCATGCTTACAATTAGCATTAGCGAAACACCAAAATATATGAGACTATACCTGCTAAATTAGATTAAAAAAGCTAGGATGCTAATATTAGCATGCTAAAATGCTAACCGTAACGTGTCAAGTAACAAAATATATTAGTCTGAGGTGTCTACCTGAAACTTATAGTCAGTAAAATACGGTACGGCAAGTGGTGCAGCGTCCATAAAGTCTTACTAAAACATTTTGACAGATATCTGATTGCCGTGTGTAATGTTTTATATTCTCACGTGTAATGTTCTATATTCTCATGTGTAACGTTCTATATTCTCATGTGTAATGTCCTATATTTTCATGTGTAATGTCCTATATTCTCATGTGTAATGTTCTATATTCTCATGTGTAATGTCCTATAGTCTCATGTGTAATGTGCTATATTCTCATGTGTAATGTCCTATATTCTCATGTGTAATGTTCTATATTCTCACGTGTAATGTACTACATTCTCATGTGTAATGTCCTATAGTCTCATGTGTAATGTACTATATTCTCATGTGTAATGTCCTATATTCTCATGTGTAATGTTCTATATTCTCATGTGTAATGTACTACATTCTCAGGTGTAATGTTCTATATTCTCATGTGTAATGTTCTATATTCTCACGTGTAATGTTCTATATTCTCACGTGTAATGTTCTATATTCTCATGTGTAATGTTCTATATTCTCACGTGTAATGTTCTATATTCTCATGTGTAATGTTCTATATTCTTGGCATCATACGAGTGTGAAGTGCAAGTGAAGAAGGCATCATACGAGTGTGAAGTGCAAGTGAAGAAGGCATCATACGAGTGTGAAGTGCAAGTGAAGAAGGCATCATACGAGTGTGAAGTGCAAGTGAAGAAGGCATCATACGAGTGTGAAGTGCAAGTGAAGAAGGCATCATACGAGTGTGAAGTGCAAGTGAAGAAGGCATCATACGAGTGTGAAGTGCAAGTGAAGAAGGCATCATACGAGTGTGAAGTGCAAGTGAAGAAGGCATCATACGAGTGTGAAGTGATAGTGAAGAAGGCATCATACGAGTGTGAAGTGCAAGTGAAGAAGGCATCATACGAGTGTGAAGTGATAGTGAAGAAGGCATCATACGAGTGTGAAGTGATAGTGAAGAAGGCATCATACGAGTGTGAAGTGATAGTGAAGAAGGCATCATACGAGTGTGAAGTGATAGTTAAGAAGGCATCATACGAGTGTGAAGTGCAAGTGAAGAAGGCATCATACGAGTGTGAAGTGCAAGTGAAGAAGGCATCATACGAGTGTGAAGTGCAAGTGAAGAAGGCATCATACGAGTGTGAAGTGCAAGTGAAGAAGGCATCATACGAGTGTGAAGTGCAAGTGAAGAAGGCATCATACGAGTGTGAAGTGCAAGTGAAGAAGGCATCATACGAGTGTGAAGTGCAAGTGAAGAAGGCATCATACGAGTGTGAAGTGCAAGTGAAGAAGGCATCATACGAGTGTGAAGTGCAAGTGAAGAAGGCATCATACGAGTGTGAAGTGCAAGTGAAGAAGGCATCATACGAGTGTGAAGTGATAGTGAAGAAGGCATCATACGAGTGTGAAGTGATAGTGAAGAAGGCATCATACGAGTGTGAAGTGCAAGTGAAGAAGGCATCATACGAGTGTGAAGTGATAGTGAAGAAGGCATCATACGAGTGTGAAGTGATAGTTAAGAAGGCATCATACGAGTGTGAAGTGCAAGTGAAGAAGGCATCATACGAGTGTGAAGTGATAGTGAAGAAGGCATCATACGAGTGTGAAGTGCAAGTGAAGAAGGCATCATACGAGTGTGAAGTGCAAGTGAAGAAGGCATCATACGAGTGTGAAGTGCAAGTGAAGAAGGCATCATGCGAGTGTGAAGTGCAAGTGAAGAAGGCATCATACGAGTGTGAAGTGATAGTGAAGAAGGCATCATACGAGTGTGAAGTGCAAGTGAAGAAGGCATCATACGAGTGTGAAGTGCAAGTGAAGAAGGCATCATACGAGTGTGAAGTGATAGTGAAGAAGGCATCATACGAGTGTGAAGTGATAGTGAAGAAGGCATCATACGAGTGTGAAGTGATAGTGAAGAAGGCATCATACGAGTGTGAAGTGCAAGTGAAGAAGGCATCATACGAGTGTGAAGTGATAGTGAAGAAGGCATCATACGAGTGTGAAGTGATAGTTAAGAAGGCATCATACGAGTGTGAAGTGATAGTGAAGAAGGCATCATACGAGTGTGAAGTGATAGTGAAGAAGGCATCATACGAGTGTGAAGTGATAGTGAAGAAAGCATCATACGAGTGTGAAGTGATAGTTAAGAAGGCATCATACGAGTGTGAAGGCCGCTGCCTTCTTCACTATGAGAAGTCTGCTTGTATCTTTGTGTCCTGCTAAAAAGAAGATGGTGTTTGGACCATTGTTGCCGTTTCCTGTTTGGCGAGTATTGTTGGCGTTTGCAGATAAAGAGCTGCTGTTGTTTTGCTTCAGACATGAACTGCCTTCAAGACCACCCCCCCAAAGCACAGAGCCAGAAGAAGAGATGAATGTGACAATGGGATTAGACGCTAGCAACTTTCAAAGGCCGACCCTCCATTGTGGCGGCAGCTCTCCCACTGGGCGGGTCCTCTCAGCCGCTCGCTGACGTCTAACTCCTAACTCCAGCCGACGGGTTAACTGGGCAACACCCACAGTCTGGACCTGGTAAACAACACACTTCTAGTCCTCTTTGTTCTTCTAACTGCCCGTTTATACTTTGCACACAACTTCCTTTTCCACTTCTTTTATTTTGGGCTTTTAAAAGCTAAAATGGCAAATGTTTTTGTCTGAGAAAAGAAGTACCAGCGTATTTTTCCGACTGTACACTACATTTACAGGACAACAAATGTCCTTTCCATATATTAGTCCCAGCGCCACAGATACATACCTTGGGATGATGTGTGAGAAGAAATGATCCAGTTCCAGCCCATTATCCAATCCTCTTATCCAACCCATTCCTTAGGTTGCTGTAATTGGAAAACAACACAATATTTAGTTGAAC
This sequence comes from Nerophis lumbriciformis, assembly GCF_033978685.3. Lineage (NCBI taxonomy): Eukaryota > Metazoa > Chordata > Actinopteri > Syngnathiformes > Syngnathidae > Nerophis > Nerophis lumbriciformis. The sequence continues at coordinate 476,609 of NC_084563.2, forward strand.
AAAAACTCACTTTTATTTTATAAGAAAAAAATATATATATTGACTGTTACCCCCCTAAAATAACACAATAAATTAATATTGACTTTTCATAAAAACAAATATATACAGTAACACAAAAACAAGCTGTCTCTGTGATCACTATAGGGCAGGGGTCGGCAACCTTTACCAGTCAAAGAGCCATTTTGACCAGTTTCACAAATTATAGAAAACAATGGGAGCCGCACATTTTTTTTTTTAATTTTAAATGAAATTAAAGCTGCAAGCAGCATTGGTCGGGCCCGCGTATTTGGCAGGTGCTAGTCCTAAGTGTCCCAATACTTTTGTCAAGTTTTAGTCCCAAGTGTCCCAATACTTTTGTCCAGTGTAAGTGTCCCAATACTTGTGTCCAGTGGTAGTCCTAAGTGTCCCAATACTTTAGTCTACTTTTAGTGCGAAGTGTCCCAATACTTTTGTCCAGTGGTAGTCTGAAGTGTCCCAATACTTATGTCAAGTTGTAGTCCTAAGTGTCCCAATACTTTTGTCAAGTTTTAGTCCCAAGTGTCCCAATACTTTTGTCCAGTGTAAGTGTCCCAATACTTGTGTCCAGTGGTAGTCCTAAGTGTCCCAATACTTTTGTCAAGTTTTAGTCCCAAGTGTCCCAATACTTTTGTCCAGTGTAAGTGTCCCAATACTTGTGTCCAGTGGTAGTCCTAAGTGTCCCAATACTTTAGTCTACTTTTAGTGCGAAGTGTCCCAATACTTTTGTCCAGTGGTAGTCTGAAGTGTCCCAATACTTATGTCAAGTTGTAGTCCTAAGTGTCCCAATACTTTTGTCAAGTTTTAGTCCCAAGTGGCCCAATACTTTTGTCAAGTTGTAGTCCTAAGTGTCCCAATACTTTTGTCAATTTCTGGTCCTAAGTGTCCCAAAACTTTTGTCAATTTCTGGTCCTAAGTGTCCCAAAACTTTTGTCCAGTTTTAGTCCTAAGTGTCCCAATACTTTTGTCCAGTGTAAATGTCCCAATACTTTTGTCAAGTGGTAGTCCCAAGTGTCCCAATACTTTTGTCCAGTTTTAGTCCCAAGTGTCCCAATACTTTTGTCAAGTTGTAGTCCTAAGTGTCCCAATACTTTAGTCTACTTTTAGTGCGAAGTGTCCCAATACTTTTGTCCAGTGGTAGTCCGAAGTGTCCCAATACTTATGTCAAGTTGTAGTCAAGTGTCCCAATACTTTTGTCAAGTTTTAGTCCCAAGTGGCCCAATACTTTTGTCAAGTTGTAGTCCTAAGTGTCTCAATACTTTTGTCCAGTTTTAGTCCCAAGTGGCCCAATACTTATGTCAAGTTGTAATCCTAAGTGTCCCAATACTTTAGTCAATTTCTGGTCCTAAGTGTCCCAAAACCTTTGTCCAGTTTTAGACCTAAGTGTCCCAATACTTTTGTCCAGTGTAAATGTCCCAATACTTTTGTCAAGTGGTAGTCCCAAGTGTCCCAATACTTTTGTCCAGTTTTAGTCCCAATACTTTTGTCAAGTTGTAGTCCTAAGTGTCCCAATACTTTAGTCAATTTCTGGTCCTAAGTGTCCCAAAACATTTGTCCAGTTTTAGTCCTAAGTGTCCCAATACTTTTGTCCAGTGTAAATGTCCCAATACTTTTGTCAAGTGGTAGTCCCAAGTGTCCCAATACTTTTGTCCAGTTTTAGTCCCAAGTGTCCCAATACTTTAGTCTACTTTTAGTGCGAAGTGTCCCAATACTTTTGTCCAGTGGTAGTCCGAAGTGTCCCAATACTTATGTCAAGTTGTAGTCAAGTGTCCCAATACTTTTGTCAAGTTTTAGTCCCAAGTGGCCCAATACTTTTGTCAAGTTGTAGTCCTAAGTGTCTCAATACTTTTGTCCAGTTTTAGTCCCAAGTGGCCCAATACTTATGTCAAGTTGTAATCCTAAGTGTCCCAATACTTTAGTCAATTTCTGGTCCTAAGTGTCCCAAAACTTTTGTCCAGTTTTAGTCCTAAGTGTCCCAATACTTTTGTCCAGTGTAAATGTCCCAATACTTTTGTCAAGTGGTAGTCCCAAGTGTCCCAATACTTTTGTCCAGTTTTAGTCCCAATACTTTTGTCAAGTTGTAGTCCTAAGTGTCCCAATACTTTAGTCAATTTCTGGTCCTAAGTGTCCCAAAACATTTGTCCAGTTTTAGTCCTAAGTGTCCCAATACTTTTGTCCAGTGTAAATGTCCCAATACTTTTGTCAAGTGGTAGTCCCAAGTGTCCCAATACTTTTGTCCAGTTTTAGTCCCAAGTGTCCCAATACTTTAGTCTACTTTTAGTGCGAAGTGTCCCAATACTTTTGTCCAGTGGTAGTCCGAAGTGTCCCAATACTTATGTCAAGTTGTAGTCAAGTGTCCCAATACTTTTGTCAAGTTTTAGTCCCAAGTGGCCCAATACTTTTGTCAAGTTGTAGTCCTAAGTGTCTCAATACTTTTGTCCAGTTTTAGTCCCAAGTGGCCCAATACTTATGTCAAGTTGTAATCCTAAGTGTCCCAATACTTTAGTCAATTTCTGGTCCTAAGTGTCCCAAAACTTTTGTCCAGTTTTAGTCCTAAGTGTCCCAATACTTTTGTCCAGTGTAAATGTCCCAATACTTTTGTCAAGTGGTAGTCCCAAGTGTCCCAATACTTTTGTCCAGTTTTAGTCCCAATACTTTTGTCAAGTTGTAGTCCTAAGTGTCCCAATACGCTTGTCCAGTGTACCGGTAGGTGTCCCAATACTTTTGTCCAGAGGTAGTCCTAAGTGTCCCAATACTTTTGTCAAATTTAGGCGTAAGTGTCCCAATACTTTTATCCAGTGTAAGTGTCCCAATACTTTTGTCCAGTGGTAGTCCTAAGTGTCCCAATACTTTTGTCCAGTGGTAGTCCTAAGTGTCCCAATACTTTTGTTCAGTTTTCGTCATAAGTGTCCCAATACTTTTGTCTACTTTTAGTCCGAATTGTCCCAATACTTTTGTGTAGTGTACCTACCTTGTCTGCATTGTGTGGGCACGCTGGTGCTTCCTGCTTTTAAGCAGCCATCTTAAAAAAACAGCAGCATCAGCGCAGCGGCTCTTTGAAGGGTCATAAAATCAAAACCGGAGCCAGTATTAAAACTCTTTCGATAACTTTTATTTAGAAGGGTTCAATCTCTCTCCTGTGTTAGTTTGAAGCCGAAACGACAAATGCGCTCAGAGGAGGTAATGTTTGAAGGAAGGTGACCGGTTTTTACAAAAAATGTGTTTTGAAGGGGGAATAGCAAACTTCCTGTTGATTTTTGCTGGGGGTTGTCAATTTATGAAATGTAGGTCTAAGTGAGACCTACATAGAGGTTTTTTGTTTCATGTCTCTCCGACCTTCCCAGTGGGAGTTACAGGCAGTTTTGTCATTTTTTTCTTCCGAGGAGCAGTTTTTTCTGTGTTTTATTCAAAAATTGCGGTAGAGCGCAATTTTGAGATTTGGGGTTAGGTTTTTTCATAAGATCGCAATTTCTGCTAGTCCTGATGTGTGCGTTCAGTTTGGTGAGTTTTGAAGCATGTTAAGGGAGTCAAATTACAGCTCAAAGAGGCAAAAGTGACTGTTTTTAGTACTTTTTTGTCTTGAAGGGGGAATTGCCAACTTCCTGTTGATTTTAGCCCGAGGATGTACAATTATGAAAACTAGGTCTAAGTCAGACCTACATAGAGGTTTTTGTTTCATGTCTCTCCGACCTTCCTAGTTAGTGGGAGTTACAGGCAGTCTAGTTTTTTTTTCCCCTAGGGGGCGCTAGAGCGCAATTTTGAGTTTTGTGGTTCGTTTTTTTAAAAAAAAGGCAATTTTCGCAGGTCCTGATGTGTGGGTCAAATATGGTGAGTTTTGAAGCATGTTAAGTGGGTCAAATTACAGCTCAAAGAGGCGGCGGAAGAATAAAGAATAAAGAATAAAACCTTACAAATTCAATAGGTCCTTATGTCCCATTGCATAAGGACTCCCTTTGGGAGTCCTTATACAATGGGCCATGCGGGCCCTAATAACTAAGAAGAGAAATCGTCTAAAATGGAATACGTCGGAAAAACTTTTTTTTTTTTTTTTTTAATAAAAATGTGTAAAAAAATCAAATTAAAACAATTCCCAGTCCACAATCATCCACAACACGTTCTCTTAGATTTCCATGTTATGATACATGTTCACATTATTTATTGACTGGATCTAAAAAAGATACAAATATATTTTTATTTAAATGAAGATATGAAATAATCCTAAATGAAATATTTATATTATTGTATATACTAGGGCAGGGGTCACCAACGCGGTCACCAGGTAGCCCGTAAGGACCAGATCAGTCGCCCGCTGGCCTGTTCTAAAAATAGCTCAAAGAGCAGCACTTACCAGTGAGCTGCCTCTATTTTTTTAATTGTATTTATTTACTAGCAAGCTGGTCTCGCTTTGCTCCACATTTTTAATTCTAAAAGAGACAAAACTCAAATAGAATTTGAAAATCCAAGAAAATATTTTAAAGACTTGGTCTTCACTTGGAATAAGCGGTAGAAAATGGATGGATGGATGGGTCTTCACTTGTTTAAATAAATTCATTTATTTTCTACTTTGCTTCTTATTACTTTTAGAAATACAATTTTAGAGAAAAAATACAACCTTAAAAATGATTTTAGGATTTTTAAACAAATATACCTTTTTACCTTTTAAATTTCTTCCTCTTCTTTCCTGACAATTTAAATCAATGTTCAAGTACTTTTTTTTTTTTTAATTGTAAAGAAAAATAAATATTTTAGCTTCTGTTTTTTCGACAAAGAATATTTGTGAAATATTTCTTCAAACTTACTATGATTAAAATTCAAAAAAATTATTCTGGCAAATCTAGAAAATCTGTAGAATCAAATTTAAATCTTATTTCAAAGTATTTTGAATTTCTTTTAAAATTTTTGTTCTGGAAAATCTAGAAGAAATACTGATTTGTCTTTGTTAGAAATATAGCTTGGTCCAATTTGTTAAATATTCTAACAAAGTGCAGATTGGATTTTAACCAATTTAAAACATGTCATCAAAATTCTAAAATGTATCTTAATCAGGAAAAATGACTAATGATGTCCCATAAATTATTTTTTTAATTTTTTCAAAAAGATTCAAATGAGCTAGTTTTTCTCTTCTTTTTGTCGGTTGAATTTTGAATTTTAAAGAGTCGAAATTGAAGATAAACTATGTTTCAAAATTTTATTTTAATTTTTTTCGTGTTTTCTCCTCTTTTAAACCGTTCAATTAAGTGTTTTTTTTCATCATTTATTCTCTACAAAAAACCTTCCGTAAAAGGAAAAAAAAATGTACGACGGAATGACAGACAGAAATACCCATTTTTTTATATATATAAATGTATTTATTTAGCTATTCTTGTTTAAATCACACTTACGTGTAACTTACAAATGACAATATATTTATTTATTTAAGTGTGCATCAAACACAACATAAACACAACAGGACAAATACCCAGAATCCCATGCAGCCCTAACTCTTCACCTCAATCAACACACAGAGGGGGGGTTGATGTGTGAGGGAGCAGGGTTGGGGTGGGGGCGGGGTTTGGTGGTAGCAGGGGTGTATAATGTAGCCCGGAAGAGTCAGGGCTGCATGGGATTCTGGGTATTTGTTCTGTTGTGTTTATGTTGTGTTAAGGTGCAGATGTTCTCCCGAAATGTGTTTGTCATTCTTGTTTGGTTTTGGTTCAAAGTGTGGCGCATTATTAGTAAGAGTGTTAAAGTTGTTTTATATGGTCACCGTCAGTGTAACCTGTGTGGCTGTTGACCAAGTATGCCTTGCTGCCACGTACGTGTGCAAGCAGAAGATATATATTGTAATACAAGTGGTTGGGCTGGCACGCTGTTAATACAGAATGTAGAGGGCGCCAAATGTTGTACCATCATGGCACGCCCTTATTATAGCCGTAAGGGTGAAAATTGGTGAATATTAATCCCTGGAGTTTTTCTGCGAGAGGCACTAAAATCCGGAAGTCTCACGGGAAAATTGGGGGGTTCAGCAAGTGAGCTGCTGAGCCGCATCAGAGTGATCAAAGATCAAAGGTGTATAAATAATAATATAGTGTTAAATAAAATCAGTCCCTTGGGCACAAAACTGAAAATAATACAGCTCTCCAAAAAGTGCACTTCTACTGCTATTGGAACATACTAACGTATACAGCTTGGCAGACAGCTTACAAACAATCCAAAGCAGATTAATCCATTTAGGCTCTTTATTGTTGTTGATCTTGCTATGTTGTCTTGCACTAGACTGTTTTTTTTTTAAAAACTGAAATACACACAATGACAAATGTATAAGCTATGTGATTCAATGAACATACTGAAATGTAATACACAATAGGTAAATATTAGCTTCACACAAATATACAGTACTATCATCAAACAAATACTTCTGAGTGTTGAAACTATTTCCATGGTCGGCAGCCATTTTAAGTCCTCAAAACAAAAACAAAAATAGTTTTTCAATAAACATCTTAGTATCAAATTAAAACACTTTCCACCTTAATATTGAGTTACATAAACAAGTTAAACACTTTACTTACAGACTTATCTTTTCCAAGGCTTGTAAGAGCTAACACAACTTGTCTACTTCTCAATTGTCTCATGAACTAAACAGACGTCGCCAACCCGGAAGTGCCCAAACCAATGACGCGTAGTATTTTCATATGGCCACAAGGTGTCAGTAAGAGTCTACAATCAAATGGGCATAACATTGCCAATTTAGGATTCGTTCCCAGGGATTCGAATAAAGAACCAACTCTTTATCTTTACTATAGTGGCCTCAAAAACGGGAACCGGTTCTCAAAAAGGGATTCGAGTCCATCTCTTATCGAACAACCAGGAGAATCGGTTTTGAACATCATCCCTAGACATGACTAATTTAATTGTTTATTTACATTTACAGTGTGTGTAACACAAGGCAGTAAAACGGATGATCAAACAAAACAGAAGTCATGGTCATGGACAGACTAGTAGCTCTCCAATCAGCCAAACAGACTCAATAACTCCACGCTGACGTTTTGTTGAATTTACTGAACTGAAACAATACAAAAAGAATGCCGTTTTGAGTTAATAATACCTGCACAGATACTCGCAAATGTACTACCATATTGGCTAATGCTAACAGCATTAGCTCTAGCATGGGGCGGATTGTTTTAGTTATATTGTAAAACGTTGCTTGGAGTGATGAATGAAGAATTCAAACGCATAGAAACGCTACGGACGGCTTAGAAGATGGAACGGCACTTCTGCTTCCGGTTGAAAGCCTAAACAGAAGGACACTGCAGCACGTAGCATAAACACTAACACAGCTTTTACCGTGTTAGCATTGACTTCACGCCTTGTAAACCAATTGTCCAACGTATCAACGCAACTAGTCCTAAAATTGCTTTAGAGATCCAGACTGCTAGTTAGCATGCTAGCATCCATCACAACCAAATAATAAGACCTTACATAGTTAGCCTTGAACCATGTTAGCATTAACTTCACTCCTTGTAAACCAACATATCAAAGCAACTCATCCTAAAATTGCTTTAGCGATCCAGACTGCTAGTTAGCATGCTAGCTTCCAATAACAACTTACGCAAGTTAGCCTTGAACCATGTTAGCATTAACTTCACTCCTTGTAAACCAACATATCAAAGCAACTCATCCTAAAATTGCTTTCGAGATCCAGACTGCTAGTTAGCATGCTATGCTTCCAATAATACCTTCCGTAAGTTAGCCTTGGAGCAAGTTAGCATCACATGAACTGAAGCGATGGTTTCAAAGCAACTTCACAGCTTCATGTCTTCTCCATTTCTATCTTGATACCAAGTTGGTGAAGGACACACCTTCAATGTAGAATTGTGAGAAAGATTGCTTCAGGTGGATAAAGTTAGTGTGCAGTGCATATGAAGTCTTGATACCAAGGAGAAACACAAACATCAACAGTGAACATAAGTACAGTAGGTACCGTCAATTCCAGATTATAAGCCGCTACTTATAAAATGTATAAAATGGAGCGGCTAATTTAGGGATTTTTTTCCCGCCGTTATTGGCCATTATTTTTTGTGTTCCACAGCTAGCGGGTCCATAACCATGACTTCTGTTTTGTTTGATCAGCCGTTTTACGGCCGTGTTACAGACACTGTTTGGAAACAATTAAGGTATGTAATCATTTCACAACGTATGTATCTGCCACTTTATACATGAAACCATATTTTTTTTCTTCTAAAATCTTGTGGGTGTGGTAGGGGGTGGCGGGGGGTGTATATTGTAGCGTCCCGGAAGAGTTAGTGCTGCAAGGGGTTCTGGGTATTTGTTCTGTAACGGTGCGGATGTTCTCCCGAAATGTGTTTGTCATTCTTGTTTGGTGTGGGTTCACAGTGTA
>NC_084563.2:490000-537500 GCF_033978685.3 Nerophis lumbriciformis
CCTGGGGATAGGCCCCTCCCACCTCCAAAGACATGCACCAGGGGATAGGTTGATTGGCAACACTAAATGCTCCCTAGTGTGTGAATGTTGTCACCTGTGATGAGGTGGTGACTTGTCCAGGGTGTACGCCGCCTTCCTCCCGAATGCAGCTGAGATAGGCTCCGGCGTCCCCCGCGACCCTGAAAAGGACAAGCAGTAGAAATGGATGGGATGGATTTGCGTTATGGCCGTCAGCGAAGAAAAATCCATAAAATAATTGCGCTGTTTTATAAGCCGCAGGGCCCAGAGCGTAGGGAAAAAAGTATTTACGGTAGTAAGCTCTTTGTGATCACCATCTCCTGTGTCCGCTCTACACCGTCTCCTGTGTCCGCTCTACATCGTCTCCTGTGACCGCTCTACACCGTCTCCTGTGTCCGCTCTACACTGTCTCCTGTGTCCGCTCTACACCGTCTCCTGTGTCCGCTTTACACCGTCTCCTGTGTCCGCTCTACACAGTCTCCTGTGTCCGCTCTACACTGTCTCCTGTGTCCGCTCTACACCGTCTCCTGTGTCCGCTCTACACCGTCTCCTGTGTCCGCTCTACACCGTCTCCTGTGTCCGCTCTACACCGTCTCCTGTGTCCGCTTTACACCGTCTCCTGTGTCCGCTCTACACCATCTCCTGTGTCCGCTCTACACCGTCTCCTGTTTCCGCTCTACACCGTCTCGTGTCCGCTCTACACCGTCTCCTGTGTCCGCTCTACACCGTCCCCTGTGTCCGCTCTACACCGTCTCCTGTGTCTGCTCTACACCGTCCCCTGTGTCCGCTCTACACCGTCTCCTGTGTCCGCTCTACACCGTCTCCTGTGTCCGCTCTACACCGTCTCCTGTGACCGCTCTACACCGTCTCCTGTGTCCGATCTAAACCGTCTCCTGTGTCCGCTCTACACCGTCTCCTGTGTCTGCTCTACACCGTCCCCTGTGTCCGCTCTACACCGTTTCCTGTGTCCGCTCTACACCGTCTCCTGTGTCCGCTCTACACCGTCCCCTGTGTCCGCTCTACACCGTCTCCTGTGTCCGCTCTACACCGTCTCCTGTGACCGCTCTACACCGTCTCCTGTGTCCGATCTAAACCGTCTCCTGTGTCCGCTCTACACCGTCTCCTGTGTCTGCTCTACACCGTCCCCTGTGTCCGCTCTACACCGTTTCCTGTGTCCGCTCTACACCGTCTCCTGTGTCCGCTCTACGCCGTCTCCTGTGTCCGCTCTACACATGCAGGAGTTCCCACAAGATATTTCTGCTTCAGAGAAAAGGAAGAAGAACACGACCGCATTGAAAATTGCAACAATATCTAGACGTAGTTTGGCTTAGTCTGCTCTCAGTGCTGCTGGAGTGATCGCCAAGTGGCAAAATGCGACGAGCGGGCAACTGAGCGTGACGTAAAGCACAACCCAGGTACCAAATCGGTGCCCATTGGGACCGCCAGGATCCAATGTACCAGATTTGGTACCCATCCCTATGTTCCGGCCTATAAAGAGCAGCGGTACATAAGTTGCACTCACTACATTTTTTAATATCCATATATTAGTCGCACCTGACTATAAGCGCCATACATAAAACGCTGTGAAATGAGTTATTTACACAGAAATATTCTGTAAATGTTTATTTACTTACCTCAATTGTTTCTCGTCTGTAACAAGGCAGTAAATCGGCTGATCAGACAAAACAGAAGTCATGGTCATGGACCCACGAGCTGTGCAATTTACAGAGGAATTAGTGAAAGTGAAACAATACAAAAAGAATGCTGTTGTAAGTTAATAATACTAACACGGACTCTCATAAACGTGTTAGCATATTAGCTAATGCTAACGAGGCTAGCTTCTTTACATTCCGATAGCATGTACAAAGAATAGTTGTAGTTATATTGTAAAACTTACTGATGAATGAATGAACAATCCTTTCCAGCAAAAACGCTGCGCACAATTTTATTTCCATTTCAATGCATTTAAACAGGATGCACATTTTCAACCGGCAACACCCGCAGGGAGCGAACACGTCTAGAAGATGGCGCCAAAGCACAAACAATAAAATGCATTTTCAGTGTATTTGCTTGGGTTTTATGAAAACTGTTGAACACAAAACGTTATAGGTCGGTCGATCGATCGGTCGGTCGGTCGGTCGGTCGATCGATCGATCGATAGATAGTTCTTTATTGATTCCTTCAGGAGAGTTCCCTCAGGAAAATAAAAATTCCAGCAGCAGTGTACAGAATTGAGATATCATTTAAAAAAGTAAATAATGGAAATAAAATAGAAAAATAATACAATAAAAATAAAAAGCAACAATGAGAATAAAAATATAACAGCAACATAAGAATATAACAAGAGAAACTAGGCAGTAGTGACCTTGTAATGAAAAAGTATTGCACCGTTATTGTTTTGCATCCTCTGTCATCCTAGTACCTATGTCTATGTCTATGTCTATTAGTCTATTAGCTTATGGACATTAACAAAAAAAAAAAAAAAAAATAGCCACACCATTTTATAAACCACAGGCTTCAAAGCGTAGGAAAAAAGTAACGGTTTATATCTACTGTAATCAACTAAACTAAAGTAAAGTAAACTGGACTACTATAATAAAGTAAAGTAAAGTGGACTACTGTAATCAACTAAACTAAATTAAATTAAACTGGACTATTGTAATCAACTAAAGTAAAGTAAAGTAAAGTGGACTAGTGTAATCAACTAAACTAAACTAAACTGGACTAGTGTAATCAACTAAACTAAACTAAAGTAAACTGGACTACTGTAATCAACAAACTAAACTAAACTGGACTACTGTAATCAACTAAACTAAAGTAAAGTAAACTGGACTAGTGTAATCAACTAAACTAAACTAAACTGGACTAGTGTAATCAACTAAACTAAACTAAAGTAAACTGGACTACTGTAATCAACAAACTAAACTAAACTGGACTACTGTAATCAACTAAACTAAAGTAAAGTAAACTGGACTACTGTAATCAACTAAACTAAAGTAAATTGGACTAGTGTAATCAACTAAAGTAATGTAAACTGGACTACTGTAATCAACTAAACTAAAGTAAAGTAAACTGGACTACTGTAATCAACAAACTAAACTAAACTGGACTACTGTAATCAACTAAACTAAAGTAAAGTAAAGTGGACTAGTGTAATCAACTAAACTAAAGTAAATTGGACTTCTGTAATCAACTAAACTAAACTAAAGTAAACTGGACTACTGTAATCAACTAAACTAAACTAAAGTAATCTGGACTACTGTAATCAACTAAAGTAAAGTAAAGTGGACTAGTGTAATCAACTAAACTAAAGTAAAGTAAAGTGGACTACTGTAATCAACTAAAGTAAAGTAAAGTGGACTAGTGTAATCAAGTAAAGTAAAGTAAAGTGGACTAGTGTAATCAACTAAACTAAAGTAAAGTAAAGTGGACTACTGTAATCAACTAAAGTAAAGTAAAGTGGACTAGTGTAATCAAGTAAAGTAAAGTAAAGTGGACTAGTGTAATAAACTAAAGTAAAGTAAAGTGTACTAGTGTGCAGAGCGCTGTGAGTTGAGGAGCAGCAAGTTGGCGGTCTGACAAGTTCCCGGTCCAAGTCTACTAGTCAACCTGTCCCAGGTGCTTCGTTTGCCTCCTTCCTGTGAGTGACCCACATCCTCTTGCTCTCACTTTCAGCCAAACGTGTCTAGCAGACGGCCAGAGCGTGGGGATGTTTGCACAGGCCTCATCCTTGACATCTCGTGCACAGACGCACAGGAATGTCCATTTGATGAAAACACACACTTTGAAAGTGCAATCCATTGTGTGAGAGTGAGAGTGAGAGTGAGAGTGAGAGTGAGAGTGAGAGTGGCTCCCCTCCAAGGCAAACACCGTTGTGCACACGTACGTTTCTGCAAAACTGTTTATTCTTGCAGTTCAAAGGCGCTGGCGGCGGCCCGCTTAGTCCGGTCCAAGGCACCGCCGGTCGCCGCACTGAGGTTTCGCAGTCCGCAACGGTCCGACGGCGCGTTCGCGTGCCAGCCGCTCCACATCTGCGGTACCGGCGAGCGTGGAAGGGAGAGGGATTCCGCTCCAACCACGACTCCAGCGCCGGCTTTGTGCAGCTTGGCGTGGGAGCGCAGGCCACGATGAAGGAAGGGCGAGGCGGCGACGCAGCAGAGGCGTAATAAAGCCATGACGAAGGTGACGCCTCCTTGGCTGTCAAGCGCTAACCGACCTGTTTGCACATGGCTGACCCCAACTTGTGTCTTTGCTGTGGCTCAAACTGTTCTAACTTCACTTTTACTACTGGGACTACAACTCAACACAACTAAAATACACACACACCAACAACGCTCCCTCTAAGGTGCACGCCTGTGCAATTGTGCACTGCTCAAGCGTCCTCTGCACACGGCAAATCTAATCCATGCACACAATCAAATTAAAAAATAAGCGCATCACAATTTTCGACACGACATCATTGTTCAAATATTGTTACGTCTGTCGAGACGCTTTGAGGACATGAATTCCATCCATCACTTTACTCAGCAAAACTCTTTATTCTCGGCCATAAACACATCACCAAAACATTAGTAAAATAAATTATATCTAGCAAAAGTGGTCATTTTCTGCAGTACAAACCAGACCAGCCGCTGGCTCTTTCTCACTTGCGCCAACACATGCACATATGGCACTTAGCCAGTGATGCGTTTACAGACACACAAAAAGTCGGACAACTCCAACACCACACATAAAGTGTCATTCCAGGTCGTTACTCGATGATTTACCAATCAAATGTGTGCTTATTCTAGTGTCATTTATTAATTAATTAAGCTAACAAATAACATACTCACATGGCGTATCCAAGTAAGAAAATCAAACATTTTTAGGTTTAAACATAACATATAAATTATTTAAAATGCTAGCATAAAAAGTTAGCAGGCTAACGTTAGCATGTTGAAATAGAAAACACATAAACGTGCAAGGCGATGCCAAGTATTAAAATAATTTTTTTTTAGGTTTAAACACTCCAGCCAGGAAGCAAACGGACTAACTTGCCAGTCTCTCAAAGACGGACTAAGTCCTCAGGTGTGAAATGGACTCTGGCCCAGCCAGGAAGCAAACGGACTAACTTGCCAGTCTTTCAAAGACAGACTAAGTCCTCAGGTGTGAAATGGACTCTGGTCCAGCCAGGAAGCAAACGGACTAACTTGCCAGTCTTTCAAAGACGGACTAAGTCCTCAGGTGTGAAATGGACTCTGGCCCAGCCAGGAAGCAAACAGACTAACTTGCCAGTCTCTCAAAGACGGACTAAGTCCTCAGGTGTGAAATGGACTCTGGCCCAGCCAGGAAGCAAACGGACTAACTTGCCAGTCTTTCAAAGACGGACTAAGTCCTCAGGTGTGAAATGGACTCTGGCCCAGCCAGGAAGCAAACAGACTAACTTGCCAGTCTTTCAAAGACGGACTAAGTCCTCAGGTGTGAAATGGACTCTGGCCCAGCCAGGAAGCAAACGGACTAACTTGCCAGTCTTTCAAAGACGGACTAAGTCCTCAGGTGTGAAATGGACTCTGGCCCAGCCAGGAAGCAAACAGACTAACTAGCCAGTCTTTCAAAGACGGACTAAGTCCTCAGGTGTGAAATGGACTCTGGCCCAGCCAGGAAGCAAACAGACTAACTAGCCAGTCTCTCAAAGACGGACTAAGTCCTCAGGTGTGAAATGGCCTCTGGCCCAGCCAGGAAGCAAACGGACTAACTTGCCAGTCTTTCAAAGATGGACTAAGTCCTGTTGCGTTTGGACCAGTTGTTCTTCCCGGGGAATTCAAGTCGCTGGTCGATCCCAAGCTCTTTACGACACTTAAAGCTGAGTAGAAGAACCACCAGAGACAGAATAGGTATTTTGTAATATATTTGCAAAGCTTTGTAAATATACTGAGACCAGTCCAGCATAGAACATTCAATCACGCAGCTAAGATGGTCTAATCTCAAAAATGGCAACCTTCTCTTCTATAAAGTCTCTCTCCCTCCCACCCTCGTTGTCTTGTCTTTCCAGCCCAAACACATGCCCATTGTCCTCCGCACTTGGACATAAGAATAGATAAGAAGAAGGAGTATCTCTCTTTCTTACATTCCACACTCAAGGTTAGCACACAGTATTTGTGCAGAATGTTCCATGGCGGCGTGGACACAAAGTGAGCATACTGTAAGAAGTTGCCAGAGGTAAAATGCTGACGTGATCCACATTGCACACGTGTGTATGTGCTGTGTTGCAGAGCCCCAGGTTGTGCCAGAAGGTTGCCATTGTGCAGAGCCAGATCATTGATCAGTCCCTTCAATCATGACCAGCGACACCTTGGCTCCCGGCTTTTTGTGGAAACCACGCACGCTTTCTGTGTGCAGGGATTATTTATGGCCGTAGCAGTGAATAATAATGCCCAGCGCAGTGAGGAGAAACCTTATCCAGCTCTCAGACTCTTGCCAAGGATGTTCCAGTCTGGCATTAAAGTTGCATCAAGCAGCTAAATTAGCTTCTGGGAAGATCGTCGCTTCAGCTTCCAACGCATTTTATGCCTTTTGGACTTTTCTCTTGGCTGACGTGACCCCGTGAGGACCTTGCAGCGGCATGTAAATGCGCGCACATGCTCGGTGGAGGCGCACGCTGCCCGTCTAATTCATTACCAGGGTCTGGTGGAGCCTCCCCACAGGGTGGGCCAAGTCCTCTCCATGCTGTCCAACACCAACCACACACACACACACACACACACACACACACACACATGAGCTATTAGATCAGGCGTGTGCAAACAACGCACAATGGAGAGAGGAAGGTGGGGGGGTTAATCATTTTGCAATGCAGTCCGCTGAAAATGATGGAAAGCACCCCTGGCTAAGTGGTCAAAGTTGGAATTGCCACAAAACACATTTTACGACATCTGGCGGCTACATTGGATAGTGCACCCGCCAATTTGTCACGTTTCATGTGTCAGGCAAACTGTAACAGATGGGGGCCAAATGAATCCCCTTCCTATTGTATAGATTTTTTTTTTTTTTTTTTTTTTACCTTTAAGCCTCACCCTCAAGTTTGGTCTCGGGGACCCAAAAGGGTCTCAGTCATAAAAATATTAAAGATAATTAAAGCTGCAAGCAGCGTTGGTCGGGCCCGCGTATTTGGCAGGTGCTAGTCCTAAGTGTCCCAATACGTTTGTCAAGTTTTAGAAGTGTCCCAAAACTTTTGTCCAGTGTAAGTGTCCCAATACTTTTGTCCAGTGGTAGTCCTAAGTGTCCCAATACTTTAGTCAACTTTTAGTGCGAAGTGGCCCAATACTTTTGTCCAGTTTTCGTCGTAAGTGTCCCAATACTTTTGTCCAGTTTTAGTCCTAAGTATCCCAATACTTTTGTCCAGTGGTAATCCCAAGTGTCCCAATACTTATGTCAAGTTGTAGTCCTAAGTGTCCCAATACTTTTGTCAAGTTTTAGCCACAAGTATCCCAATACTTTTGTCCAGTTTTAGTCCTAAGTGTCTCCATGCTTTTGTCAAGTTGTAGTCCTAAGTGTCCCAATACCTTTGTCAAGTTTTAGCCACAAGTGTCCCAATACTTTTGTCCAGTTTTAGTCCAAAGTGTCCCAATACTTTTGTCCAGTATTAGTCCTAAGTGTCCCAATACTTTTGTCCAGTGTAAGTGTCCCAATACTTTTGTCCAGTTTTTGTCCTAAGTGTCCCAATACTTTTGTCCAGTGGTATTCCTAAGTGTCCCAATACTTTTGTGCAGTGTAAGTGTCCCAATACTTTTGTCCAGTTTTCGTGCTATGTGTCCCAATACTTTTGTCCAGTGGTAGTCATAAGTGTCCCAATACTTTTGTCAAGTTGTAGTCCTAAGTGTCCCAATACTTTTGTCCAGTGGTAGTCATAAGTGTCCCAATACTTTTGTCCAGTTTTCGTCGTAAGTGTCCCAATACTTTTGTCCAGTTTTAGTCCTAAGTATCCCAATACTTTTGTCCAGTGGTAATCCTAAGTGTCCCAATACTTATGTCAAGTTGTAGTCCTAAGTGTCCCAATACTTTTGTCAAGTTTTAGCCACAAGTATCCCAATACTTTTGTCCAGTTTTAGTCCTAAGTGTCTCCATGCTTTTGTCAAGTTGTAGTCCTAAGTGTCCCAATACCTTTGTCAAGTTTTAGCCACAAGTGTCCCAATACTTTTGTCCAGTTTTAGTCCAAAGTGTCCCAATACTTTTGTCCAGTGTAAGTGTCCCAATACTTTTGTCCAGTTTTCGTCCTAAGTGTCCCAATACTTTTGTCCAGTGTAAGTGTCCCAATACTTTTGTCCAGTGGTATTCCTAAGTGTCCCAATACTTTTGTGCAGTGTAAGTGTCCCAATACTTTTGTCCAGTTTTCGTGCTATGTGTCCCAATACTTTTGTCCAGTATTAGTCCTAAGTGTCCCAATACTTTTGTCAAGTTGTAGTCCTAAGTGTCCCAATACTTTTGTCCAGTGTAAGTGTCCCAATACTTTTGTCCAGTTTTCGTCCTAAGTGTCCCAATACTTTTGTCCAGTGTAAGTGTCCCAATACTTTTGTCCAGTGGTATTCCTAAGTGTCCCAATACTTTTGTGCAGTGTAAGTGTCCCAATACTTTTGTCCAGTTTTCGTGCTATGTGTCCCAATACTTTTGTCCAGTGGTAGTCATAAGTGTCCCAATACTTTTGTCAAGTTGTAGTCCTAAGTGTCCCAATACTTTTGTCCAGTGGTAGTCATAAGTGTCCCAATACTTTTGTCCAGTTTTGGTCATAAGTGTCCCAATGCTTTTGTCAAGTGGTAGTCCCAAGTGTCCCAATACTTTTGTCCAGTTTTCGTGCTATGTGTCCCAATACTTTTGTCCAGTGGTAGTCATAAGTGTCCCAATACTTTTGTCTACTTTTAGTCCGAAGTGTCCCAATACTTTTGTGCAGTGTAAGTGTCCCAATACTTTTGTCCAGTTTTCGTGCTATGTGTCCCAATACTTTTGTCCAGTGGTAGTCATAAGTGTCCCAATACTTTTGTCAAGTTGTAGTCCTAAGTGTCCCAATACTTTTGTCCAGTGGTAGTCATAAGTGTCCCAATACTTTTGTCCAGTTTTGGTCCTAAGTGTCCCAATGCTTTTGTCAAGTGGTAGTCCCAAGTGTCCCAATACTTTTGTCCAGTGGTAGTCATAAGTGTCCCAATACTTTTGTCTACTTTTAGTCCGAATTGTCCCAATACTTTTGTGTAGTGTACCTACCTTGTCTGCATTGTGTGGGCACGCTGGTGCTTCCTGCTTTTAAGCAGCCTTCTTGAAAAAACAGCAGCATCAGCGCAGAGGTTCTTTGAAGGCTCATAAAATCAAAACCGGAGCAGGTATCAAAACTCTTTCGCCAACTTTTAATCAGAAAGGTTCAATCTCTCTCCTGTGTTAGTTTGAAGCCGAAACAACAAACGCGCTCAGAGGAGATAATGTTTGAAGAAAGGTGACCGGTTTTTACAAAAATGTTGTTTTGAAGGGGGAATAGCAAACTTCCTGTTGATTTTTGCTGGGGGTTGTCAATTTATGAAATGTAGGTCTAAGTTAGACCTACATAGAGGTTTTTGTTTCATGTCTCTCCGACCTTCCCAGTGGGAGTTACAGGCAGTTTTGTCATTTTTTTCTTCCGAGGAGCAGTTTTTTTCTGCGTTTTATTCAAAAATTGCGCTAAGATTTGGGGTTAGGTTTTTTTATAAGATCGCAATTTTTGCCAGTGTGTGTTCAGTTTGGTGAGTTTTGAAGCGTGTTAAGGGGGTCAAATTACAGCTCAAAGAGGCAAAAGTTACTGTTTTTAGTACTTTTTTGTCTTGAAGGGGGAATTGCCAACTTCCTGTTGATTTTAGCCCGACAATGTAACATTATGAAATGTAGGTCTAAGTCAGACCTACATAGAAGTTTTTGTTTCATGTCTCTCCGACCTTCCTAGTGGGAGTTACAGGCAGTCTAGTTTTTTTTTTCCTAGGGGGCGCTAGAGCGCAATTTTGAGTTTTGTGGTTCGGTTTTTTTAAAAAAAGGCAATTTTTGCAGGTCCTGATGTGTGGGTCAAATATGGTGAGTTTTGAAGCATGTTAAGTGGGTCAAATTACAGTTTAATGTGGCGGTGGAAGAATAAAGAATAAAGAATAAAACCTTACAAATTCAATAGGTCCTTATGTCCCATGCGGGCCCTAATTAGGGACCGCAATGTCCCTTTGGGACAGAGGACCCTATTGTAATTGTAAGGTTTTATTATTATTATTCCGCCGCCTCTTTGAGCTGTAATTTGACCCCCTTAACATGCTTCAAAACTCACCAAATTTGACACCCGCATCAGGACTGCCGAAAATTGCCATCTATTAAAAAAAAAAAAAAAACTTTAAAACTCAAAATTGCGCTCTAGCGCCCCCTAAGAAAAAAACACAGACAAAACTGCCTGTAACTTCCAGTAGGAATGTCGTAGAGACATGAAACAAAAACCTCTATGTAGGTCTCACTTAGACCTACATTTCATACATCAACTTTCTTCAGCAAAAATCAACAGGAAGTTGGCAAATCCCCCTTCAAAACAAAAGTTTTGTAAAAACAGTCACCTTTGCCTCTTTGAGCTGTAATTTGACCCCCTTAACATGCTTCAAAACTCACCAAACTGGACACACACATCAGGACTGGCGAAAATTGCGATCTAATAAAAAAAGCAAACCCCAAAACTCAAAATTGCACTCTAGCGCCCCGCTAGGAATAAAACACAGACAAAACTGCTCCTAGGAAGAAAAAACAGACAAAACTGCCTGTAACTTCCAGTAGGAATGTCTTAGAGACATGAAACAAAAAAATCAAAAGGAAGTTTGCAAATCCCCCTTCAAAACAAAAGTTTTGTAAAAACAGTCACCTTTGCCTCTTTGAGCTGTAATTTGACCCCCTTAACACGCTTCAAAACTCACCAAACTGGACACACACATCAGGACTGGCGAAAATTGCGATCTAATAAAAAAAAGCAAACCCCAAAACTCACAATTGCACTCTAGCGCCCCGCTAGGAATAAAGCACAGACAAAACTGCTCCTAGGAAGAAAACACAGACAAAACTGCCTGTAACTTCCAGTAGGAATGTCTTAGAGATATGAAACAAAAACCTCTATGTAGGTCTCACTTAGACCTACATTTCATAAATTGACCACCCCCAGCAAAAATCAACAGGAAGCTTGCAATTCCCCCTTCAAAACAAAAGTTTTGTAAAAACCGGTCACCTTTTTTCAAACATTATCTCCTCTGAGCGCATTTGTCGTGTCGGCTTCAAACTAGCACAGGAGAGAGATTGAACCCTTCTGATTAAAAGTTGACCAAAGAGTTTTAATTACAGCTCCGGTTGGGATTTTATGTGCCGTCAAAGTCGGTCTGCTTGCAGCTTTAATTAATCTATTATTATTTGTATTTTCTTAAATCAACACCTAAATCTATGGAATCTAGATCAACTTCAGAGCAATCTGCCCAATTATAATTGTTTTTTGATTATGTTTTTTTACCCTTTTTGTCAAGGCAAAAATGCAAAATATGCATTATTATTATTCCTCCACAAAATGTTTCTAAGTGGAATATTGGTCAATAATTCATGACATTGATTTTATTTATTTTTATTTTGGGTTTTTTTGAGCAATGAGAGTTAGAAAAAAAAAAAAAATCCCACTAAAATTATTGGAGATTCCAAAGGGCCCCACTCATACATTTTTTGTTTTACTTGAGTTTCTGATCAACTTTAGAACTATTCTTTGATTTTAGGTTGGGGTTTTTTTGTTTCTTTTTTAATACAAAGAAAACAAATTCTATGACAAACACACAAAATCTGCAATATTTTCCAGGGAAAAATATTTTGATGTGAAATACTGGATGAAAAATAATTGGACGCTTGAATAGGTCAATAATCAATTTTATAAGAATTTTTTATTTTATTTATTTATTTATGTTTTTTTTTTAATGATCTTTTATTTTTATTTTTTTAATACACTGTAGCACTTTGAGGTTGTTTACTCAATGTTAAGTGCTTTTTACAAATAAAATCTATTATTATTATTGTTATTATTATTACTAATTCATAACAACATAGATTTTGATTCATTATTATTTTTTGAGCAATGACAGTTTTAAAGAAAAAACCATCTTTGTGTTCTTTGAGTCAACATTGCAACTTTTTCTTCTTACATTTCACCTCCTTGCTTTTTTATTCCACTTTTTTAATGATTGTTTTAATAGTATTTTTAGCGTGTGCCGCAGGCCGTTAAAAAAGTTGCTGCGGGCCGCACTTTGGATACTTTCATTTCAAATTCATGTTTTGCTTTTTTCCCTAACCCAAAATCAAAGGCAGCTGTGGTCGTTTGAGCGCAGAAAAAGAAGCCGAAATGGCAAAAAGTGAAGAAAAGGATCTTTCCAAAGTGCTCCCATTAAGCTTGAATGAGGCCAAGCTGACATTTGTTGGTGCTAAAATGTCCTACAATAGTTGATCTCTTACATGTCACACAATGTTGGTGCTACAATGTCCTACACTAGTTGTTCCCTTACATGTCACACAATGTTGGTGCTATGATGTCCTACACTAGTTGTTCTCTTACATGTCACACAATGTTGGTGCTATGATGTCCTACAATAGTTGTTCTCTTACATGTCACACAATGTTGGTGCTAAAATGTCCTACAATAGTTGTTCTCTTACATGTCACACAATGTTGGTGCTATGATGTCCTACAATAGTTGTTCTCTTACATGTCACACAATGTTGGTGCTACAATGTCCTACAATAGTTGTTCTCTTACATGTCACACAATGTTGGTGCTATGATGTCCTACACTAGTTGTTCTCTTACATGTCACACAATGTTGGTGCAGTGATGTCCTACACTAGTTGTTCTCTTACATGTCACACAATGTTGGTGCTATGATGTCCTACACTAGTTGTTCTCTTACATGTCACACAATGTTGGTGCAGTGATGTCCTACACTAGTTGGTCTCTTACATGTCACACAATGTTGGTGCTATGATGTCCTACACTAGTTGTTCTCTTACATGTCACACAATGTTGGTGCTAAAATGTCCTACACTAGTTGTTCTCTAACATGTCACACAATGTTGGTGCTATGATGTCCTACACTATTTGTTCTCTTACATTTCCCACAATGCATCACATTAGTCGTGTTTACCACCTTCTAAATATGTTTTCAACATAATTAGAACCTTCTAAACACGACAACATCCTGAGTGTGTTCTAGACTCACTGGTACACACACGGACACACACACACACACACACACACACACACAGACACACACACACACACACACACACACACACACACACACACACACACACACACACACACACACACACACACACACACACACACACGAGTCCTTCAGGTGTGGGTGCGGACACCAACACATGAAATGTGCAGGATTAGAAGCTGATGATAGGCAAAAAAGGGATGAAATAATGCTGTAGATGAGAGGATGAAATAATGCTGTAGATGAGAGGATGAAATAATGCTGTAGATGAGAGGATGAAATAATGCTGTAGATAGATGAGAGGATGAAATAATGCTGTATATGAGAGGATGCTGTATAGATGAGAGGATGAAATAATGCTGTAGATAGATGAGAGGATGAAATAATGCTGTAGATGGATGAGAGGATGAAATAATGCTGTAGATAGATGAGAGGATGAAATAATGCTGTAGATGGATGAGAGGATGAAATAATGCTGTAGATAGATGAGAGAATGAAATAATGCTGTATATGAGAGGATGCTGTATAGATGAGAGGATGAAATAATGCTGTAGATAGATGAGAGGATGAAATAATGCTGTAGATGGATGAGAGGATGAAATAATGCTGTAGATAGATGAGAGGATGAAATAATGCTGTAGATGGATGAGAGGATGAAATAATGCTGTAGATAGATGAGAGGATGAAATAATGCTGTATATGAGAGGATGCTGTATAGATGAGAGGATGAAATAATGCTGTAGATATATGAGAGGATGAAATAATGCTGTAGATGGATGAGAGGATGAAATAATGCTGTAGATAGATGAGAGGATGAAATAATGCTGTAGATGAGAGGATGCTGTAGATAGATGAGAGGATGAAATAATGCTGTAGATGAGAGGATGAAAAATGCTGTAGATAGATGAGAGGATGAAATAATGCTGTAGATGGATGAGCGGATGAAATAATGCTGTAGATAGATGAGAGGATGAAATAATGCTGTAGATGGATGAGCGGATGAAATAATGCTGTAGATAGATGAGAGGATGAAATAATGCTGTAGATGAGAGGATGAAATAATGCTGTAGATAGATGAGAGGATGTAATAATGCTGTAGATAGATGAGAGGATGAAATAATGCTGTAGATGAGAGGATGAAATAATGCTATAGATAGATGAG
The DNA here is from genome assembly GCF_033978685.3 of Nerophis lumbriciformis. NCBI lineage: Eukaryota > Metazoa > Chordata > Actinopteri > Syngnathiformes > Syngnathidae > Nerophis > Nerophis lumbriciformis. Next base: position 504,438 of record NC_084563.2, read on the forward strand.
AGGGTGAAATAATGCTGTAGATGAGAGGATGAAAAATGCTGTAGATAGATGAGAGGATGAAATAATGCTGTAGATGGATGAGAGGATGAAAAAAATGCTGTAGATAGATGAGAGGATGAAATAATGGTGTAGATGGATGAGAGGATGAAATAATGCTGTAGATGGATGAGAGGATGAAATAATGCTGTAGATGGATGAGAGGATGAAATAATGCTGTAGATAGATGAGGATGAAATAATGGTGTAGATGGATGAGAGGATGAAATAATGCTGTAGATAGATGAGAGGATGAAATAATGCTGTAGATGAGAGGATGAAATAATGCTATAGATAGATGAGAGGGTGAAATAATGCTGTAGATGAGAGGATGAAAAATGCTGTAGATAGATGAGAGGATGAAAAAATGCTGTAGATAGATGAGAGGATGAAATAATGGTGTAGATGGATGAGAGGATGAAATAATGCTGTAGATGGATGAGAGGATGAAATAATGCTATAGATAGATGAGAGGGAAGAAATAATGCTGTAGATAGATGAGAGGATGAAATAATGCATTAGATGGATGAGAGGATGAAATAATGCTGTAGATAGATGAGAGGATGAAATAATGCTGTAGATAGATGAGAGGATGAAATAATGCTGTGGATAGATGAGAGGAAGAAATAATTCTGTAGATGGATGAGAGGATGAAATAATGCTGTAGATAGATGAGAGGATGAAATAATGCTGTAGATGGATGAGAGGATGAAATAATGCTGTAGATAGATGAGAGGATGAAATAATGCTGTAGATGAGAGGATGAAACAATGCTGTAGATAGATGAGAGGATGAAATAATGCTGTAGATAGATGAGAGGATGAAATAATGCAGTAGATGAGAAGATTAAATAATGCTGTAGATGAGAGGATGAAATAATGCTGTAGATGAGAGGATGAAATAATGCTGTAGATGGATGAGAGGATGAAATAATGCTGTGGATAGATGAGAGGAAGAAATAATTCTGTAGATGGATGAGAGGATGAAATAATGCTGTAGATAGATGAGAGGATGAAATAATGCTGTAGATGGATGAGAGGATGAAATAATGCTGTAGATAGATGAGAGGATGAAATAATGCTGTAGATGAGAGGATGAAACAATGCTGTAGATAGATGAGAGGATGAAATAATGCTGTAGATAGATGAGAGGATGAAATAATGCAGTAGATGAGAAGATTAAATAATGCTGTAGATGAGAGGATGAAATAATGCTGTAGATGGATGAGAGGATGAAATAATGCAGTAGATAGATGAGAGGATGAAATAATGGTGTAGATGGATGAGAGGATGAAATAATGTTGTAGATGAGAGGATGAAATAATGCTGTAGATAGATGAGAGGATGAAATAATGCTGTAGATAGATGAGAGGGTGAAATAATGCTGTAGATGAGAGGATGAAATAATGCTGTAGATAGATGAGAGGATGAAATAATGCTGTAGATAGATGAGAGGATGAAATAATGCTGTAGATGAGAGGATGAAATAATGCTGTAGATAGATGAGAGGATGAAATAATGCTGTAGATGAGAGGATGAAATAATGCTATAGATAGATGAGAGGGTGAAATAATGCTGTAGATGAGAGGATGAAAAATGCTGTAGATAGATGAGAGGATGAAATAATGCTGTAGATGGATGAGAGGATGAAATAATGCTATAGATAGATGAGAGGGAAGAAATAATGCTGTAGATAGATGAGAGGATGAAATAATGCATTAGATGGATGAGAGGATGAAATAATGCTGTAGATAGATGAGAGGATGAAATAATGCTGTAGATAGATGAGAGGATGAAATAATGCTGTGGATAGATGAGAGGAAGAAATAATTCTGTAGATGGATGAGAGGATGAAATAATGCTGTAGATAGATGAGAGGATGAAATAATGCTGTAGATGGATGAGAGGATGAAATAATGCTGTAGATAGATGAGAGGATGAAATAATGCTGTAGATGAGAGGATGAAATAATGCTGTAGATGGATGAGAGGATGAAATAATGCTGTAGATAGATGAGAGGATGAAATAATGCTGTAGATAGATGAGAGGATGAAATAATGCTGTAGATGAGAGGATGAAAAAAAGAAGTAGATGAGAGGATGAAATAATGCTGTAGATGAGAGGATGAAATAATGCTGTAGATAGATGAGAGGATGAAATAATGCTGTAGATGGATGAGAGGATGAAATAATGCTGTAGATAGATGAGAGGATGAAATAATGCTGTAGATGAGAGGATGAAATAATGCTGTAGATAGATGAGAGGATGAAATAATGCTGTAGATGAGAGGATGAAATAATGCTATAGATAGATGAGAGGGTGAAATAATGCTGTAGATGAGAGGATGAAAAATGCTGTAGATAGATGAGAGGATGAAATAATGCTGTAGATGGATGAGAGGATGAAATAATGCTATAGATAGATGAGAGGGAAGAAATAATGCTGTAGATAGATGAGAGGATGAAATAATGCATTAGATGGATGAGAGGATGAAATAATGCTGTAGATAGATGAGAGGATGAAATAATGCTGTAGATAGATGAGAGGATGAAATAATGCTGTAGATAGATGAGAGGATGTAATAATGCTGTAGATGGATGAGAGGATGAAATAATGCTGTAGATAGATGAGAGGATGAAATAATGCTATGGATGAGAGGATGAAATAAAGAAGTAGATAAGAGGATGAAATAATGCTGTAGATGAGAGGATGAAATAATGCTGTAGATGGATGAGAGGATGAAATAATGCTGTAGATAGATGAGAGGATGAAATAATGCTGTAGATGGATGAGAGGATGAAATAATGCTGTAGATAGATGAGAGGATGAAATAATGCTGTAGATGAGAGGATGAAATAATGCTATAGATAGATGAGAGGGTGAAATAATGCTGTAGATGAGAGGATGAAAAATGCTGTAGATAGATGAGAGGATGAAATAATGCTGTAGATGGATGAGAGGATGAAATAATGCTATAGATAGATGAGAGGGAAGAAATAATGCTGTAGATAGATGAGAGGATGAAATAATGCATTAGATGGATGAGAGGATGAAATAATGCTGTAGATAGATGAGAGGATGAAATAATGCTGTAGATAGATGAGAGGATGAAATAATGCTGTAGATAGATGAGAGGATGTAATAATGCTGTAGATGGATGAGAGGATGAAATAATGCTGTAGATAGATGAGAGGATGAAATAATGCTATGGATGAGAGGATGAAATAAAGAAGTAGATAAGAGGATGAAATAATGCTGTAGATGAGAGGATGAAATAATGCTGTAGATGGATGAGAGGATGAAATAATGCTGTAGATAGATGAGAGGATGAAATAATGCTGTAGATGGATGAGAGGATGAAATAATGCTGTAGATAGATGAGAGGATCAAATAATGCTGTAGATAGATGAGAGGATGAAATAATGCTATAGATAGATGAGAGGATGAAATAATGCTGTAGATAGATGAGAGGATGAAATAATGCTGTAGATGAGAGGATGAAATAATGCTGTAGATGAGAGGATGAAATAATGCAGTAGATGAGAGGATGAAATAATGCTGGAGATGAGAGGATGAAATAATGCTGTAGATAGATGAGAGGATGAAATAATGCTGTAGATAGATGAGAGGATGTAATAATGCTGTAGATGAGAGGATGAAATAATGCTGTAGATAGATGAGAGGATGAAATAATGCTGTAGATGAGAGGATGAAATAATGCTGTAGATAGATGAGAGGATGTAATAATGCTGTAGATGGATGAGAGGATGAAATAATGCTGTAGATAGATGAGAAGATGAAATAATGCTGTAGATAGATGAGAGGATGAAATAATGCTGTCGATGAGAGGATGAAATAATGCTGTAGATAGATGAGAGGATGAAATAATGCTGTAGATGAGAGGATGAAATAATGCTGTAGATAGATGAGAGGATGAAATAATGCTGTAGATAGATGAGAGGATGAAATAATGCTATGGATGAGAGGATGAAATAAAGAAGTAGATGAGAGGATGGAATAATGCTGTAGATAGATGAGAGGATGTAATAATGCTGTAGATGGATGAGAGGATGAAATAATGGTGTAGATGGATGAGAGGATGAAATAATGGTGTAGATGGATGAGAGGATGAAATAATGGTGTAGATAGATGAGAGGATGAAATAATGCAGTAGATGGATGAGAGGATGAAATAGTGCTGTAGATAGATGAGAGGATGAAATAATGCTGGAGACGAGAGGATGAAATAATGCTGTAGATGGATGAGAGGATGAAATAATGCTGTAGATGGATGAGAGGATGAAATAATGCTGTAGATAGATGAGAGGATGAAATAATGCTGTAGATGGATGAGAGGATGAAATAATGCTGTAGATAGATGAGAGGATGAAATAATGCTGTAGATAGATGAGAGGATGAAATAATGCTGTAGATGAGAGGATGAAATAATGCTGTAGATGAGAGGATGAAATAATGCTGTAAATGGATGAGAGGATGAAATAAAGAAGTAGATGAGAGGATGAAATAATGCTGTAGATAGATGAGAGGATGAAATAATGCTGTAGATAGATGAGAGGATGAAATAATGCTGTAGATGGATGAGAGGATGAAATAATGCTGTAGATAGATGAGAGGATGAAATAATGCTGTAGATAGATAAGAGGATGAAATAATGCAGTAGATGGATGAGAGGATGAAATAATGCTGTAGATGAGAGGATGAAATAATGCTGTAGATGAGAGGATGAACTAATGCTGTAGATAGATGAGAGGATGAAATAATGCAGTAGATGGATGAGAGGATGAAATAATGCTGTAGATGAGAGGATGAAATAATGCTGTAGATGGATGAGAGGAAGAAATAATGCTGTAGATGGATGAGAGGATGAAATAATGGTGTAGATGGATGAGAGGATGAAATAATGGTGTAGATAGATGAGAGGATGAAATAATGCAGTAGATGGATGAGAGGATGAAATAATGCTGTAGATGAGAGGATGAAATAATGCTGTAGATGAGAGGATGAAATAATGCTGTAAATGGATGAGAGGATGAAATAAAGAAGTAGATGAGAGGATGAAATAATGCTGTAGATAGATGAGAGGATGAAATAATGCTGTAGATAGATGAGAGGATGAAATAATGCTGTAGATGGATGAGAGGATGAAATAATGCTGTAGATAGATGAGAGGATGAAATAATGCTGTAGATAGATAAGAGGATGAAATAATGCAGTAGATGGATGAGAGGATGAAATAATGCTGTAGATGAGAGGATGAAATAATGCTGTAGATGAGAGGATGAACTAATGCTGTAGATAGATGAGAGGATGAAATAATGCAGTAGATGGATGAGAGGATGAAATAATGCTGTAGATGAGAGGATGAAATAATGCTGTAGATGGATGAGAGGAAGAAATAATGCTGTAGATGGATGAGAGGATGAAATAATGGTGTAGATGGATGAGAGGATGAAATAATGGTGTAGATAGATGAGAGGATGAAATAATGCAGTAGATGGATGAGAGGATAAAATAATGCTGGAGACGAGAGGATGAAATAATGCTGTAGATGGATGAGAGGATGAAATAATGCTGTAGATAGATGAGAGGATGAAATAATGCTGTAGATAGATGAGAGGATGAAATAATGCTGTAGATGAGAGGATGAAATAATGGTGTAGATAAGAGGATGAGAGGATGGAAAGGAGAGTGTGGGTGGTTTTAATGAGAGCCAGACCAGGGTCAGGGTCTTCATGAAGGTGTGGCACAGCCAAGTGACTCAGGGCTTCACAAAGCAGGTCCAGATGACATCATCATCATTGGGGGAGTCCAGGTGACATCATCATCATTGGGGGAGTCCAGGTGACATCATCATTGGGGGATTAGTGGCTAATATTCTGAGATATGTATCTGGCTTAAGAAGTCAATGGAGTTGATCTTCCCCAGCAAGTGTGAGAGTAAAAAGGTATGTCCTCACATTTAGAACATGAAGACCATCACGGCTTTTATTCATTAGACATTGGAGAGATGTGCTTCATACTGACTCAATGATGTCACGCCACATTGTCTCATTGTACTGCTTCTAAAAGATTACTCCCCTAGTTAAAGTTCAACTTTATTATTACATTATTTGATATTATTTTGGTTCTTTTTTTATTTTTTTCCGCAGTTTTTTGGGGGGGAGGGCTGACATCATTGGGATATAAACAAAACAATATTGAGACATTTAGTGCAGACAATAGATGTATGATGGATGCAAATATGATGTCATGGATAGGAATGTCTGATGATGATGATGTCAATAAAAAATAAAAAATAAAAAAGGTATGTCCTCAAAGGTCAAGTCCCGGGTGTTGTTTTTAAAGTGAAATACAGAATACAACTGACTGCATGGTGGGCACTTTACATCACCATCATCCTCTCACAATATACCATCTTTGGTCAACTCATCCTCTCACAATATACCATCTTTGGTCAACTCATCCTTTCACAATATACCATCTTTGGTCAACTCATCCTCTCACAATATACCATCTTTGGTCAACTCTTCCTCTCACAATATACCATCTTTGGTCAACTCATCCTCTCACAATATACCATCTTTGGTCAACTCATCCTATCACAATATACCATCTTTGGTCAACTCATCCTCTCACAATATACCATCTTTGGTCAACTCATCCTCTCACAATATACCATCTTCAGTCAACTCTTCCTCTCACAATATACCATCTTTGGTCAACTCATCCTATCACAATATACCATCTTTGGTCAACTCATCCTCTCACAATATACCATCTTTGGTCAACTCATCCTTTCACAATATACCATCTTCAGTCAACTCTTCCTCTCACAATATACCATCTTCGGTCAACTCATCCTCTCACAATATACCATCTTTGGTCAACTCATCCTCTCACAATATACCATCTTTGGTCAATTCATCCTCTCACAATATACCATCTTTGGTCAACTCATCCTCTCACAATATACCATCTTTGGTCAACTCATCCTTTCACAATATACCATCTTTGGTCAACTCATCCTCTCACAATATACCATCTTTGGTCAACTCTTCCTCTCACAATATACCATCTTTGGTCAACTCATCCTCTCACAATATACCATCTTTGGTCAACTCATCCTATCACAATATACCATCTTTGGTCAACTCATCCTCTCACAATATACCATCTTTGGTCAACTCATCCTCTCACAATATACCATCTTCAGTCAACTCTTCCTCTCACAATATACCATCTTTGGTCAACTCATCCTATCACAATATACCATCTTTGGTCAACTCATCCTCTCACAATATACCATCTTCGGTCAACTCATCCTTTCACAATATACCATCTTCAGTCAACTCTTCCTCTCACAATATACCATCTTCGGTCAACTCATCCTCTCACAATATACCATCTTTGGTCAACTCATCCTCTCACAATATACCATCTTTGGTCAATTCATCCTCTCACAATATACCATCTTTGGTCAACTCATCCTCTCACAATATACCATCTTTGGTCAACTCATCCTCTCACAATATACCATCTTCGGTCAACTCATCCTCTCACAATATACCATCTTCGGTCAACTCATCCTCTCACAATATACCATCTTCAGTCAACTCTTCCTCTCACAATATACCATCTTCGGTCAACTCATCCTCTCACAATATACCATCTTCGGTCAACTCATCCTCTCACAATATACCATCTTTGGTCAACTCATCCTCTCACAATATACCATCTTCAGTCAACTCTTCCTCTCACAATATACCATCTTCGGTCAACTCATCCTCTCACAATATACCATCTTCAGTCAACTCTTCCTCTCACAATATACCATCTTCGGTCAACTCATCCTCTCACAATATACCATCTTTGGTCAACTCATCCTCTCACAATATACCATCTTCAGTCAACTCTTCCTCTCACAATATACCATCTTTGGTCAACTCATCCTCTCACAATATACCATCTTTGGTCAACTCATCCTCTCACAATATACCATCTTTGGTCAACTCATCCTCTCACAATATACCATCTTCAGTCAACTCATCCTCTCACAATATACCATCTTTGGTCAACTCATCCTCTCACAATATACCATCTTTGGTCAACTCATCCTCTCACAATATACCATCTTCGGTCAACTCATCCTCTCACAATATACCATCTTTGGTCAACTCATCCTCTCACAATATACCATCTTTGGTCAACTCTTCCTCTCACAATATACCATCTTTGGTCAACTCATCCTCTCACAATATACCATCTTTGGTCAACTCATCCTATCACAATATACCATCTTTGGTCAACTCATCCTCTCACAATATACCATCTTTGGTCAACTCATCCTCTCACAATATACCATCTTCAGTCAACTCTTCCTCTCACAATATACCATCTTTGGTCAACTCATCCTATCACAATATACCATCTTTGGTCAACTCATCCTCTCACAATATACCATCTTTGGTCAACTCATCCTTTCACAATATACCATCTTCAGTCAACTCTTCCTCTCACAATATACCATCTTCGGTCAACTCATCCTCTCACAATATACCATCTTTGGTCAACTCATCCTCTCACAATATACCATCTTTGGTCAATTCATCCTCTCACAATATACCATCTTTGGTCAACTCATCCTCTCACAATATACCATCTTTGGTCAACTCATCCTTTCACAATATACCATCTTTGGTCAACTCATCCTCTCACAATATACCATCTTTGGTCAACTCTTCCTCTCACAATATACCATCTTTGGTCAACTCATCCTCTCACAATATACCATCTTTGGTCAACTCATCCTATCACAATATACCATCTTTGGTCAACTCATCCTCTCACAATATACCATCTTTGGTCAACTCATCCTCTCACAATATACCATCTTCAGTCAACTCTTCCTCTCACAATATACCATCTTTGGTCAACTCATCCTATCACAATATACCATCTTTGGTCAACTCATCCTCTCACAATATACCATCTTCGGTCAACTCATCCTTTCACAATATACCATCTTCAGTCAACTCTTCCTCTCACAATATACCATCTTCGGTCAACTCATCCTCTCACAATATACCATCTTTGGTCAACTCATCCTCTCACAATATACCATCTTTGGTCAATTCATCCTCTCACAATATACCATCTTTGGTCAACTCATCCTCTCACAATATACCATCTTTGGTCAACTCATCCTCTCACAATATACCATCTTCGGTCAACTCATCCTCTCACAATATACCATCTTCGGTCAACTCATCCTCTCACAATATACCATCTTCAGTCAACTCTTCCTCTCACAATATACCATCTTCGGTCAACTCATCCTCTCACAATATACCATCTTCGGTCAACTCATCCTCTCACAATATACCATCTTTGGTCAACTCATCCTCTCACAATATACCATCTTCAGTCAACTCTTCCTCTCACAATATACCATCTTCGGTCAACTCATCCTCTCACAATATACCATCTTCAGTCAACTCTTCCTCTCACAATATACCATCTTCGGTCAACTCATCCTCTCACAATATACCATCTTTGGTCAACTCATCCTCTCACAATATACCATCTTCAGTCAACTCTTCCTCTCACAATATACCATCTTTGGTCAACTCATCCTCTCACAATATACCATCTTTGGTCAACTCATCCTCTCACAATATACCATCTTTGGTCAACTCATCCTCTCACAATATACCATCTTCAGTCAACTCATCCTCTCACAATATACCATCTTTGGTCAACTCATCCTCTCACAATATACCATCTTTGGTCAACTCATCCTCTCACAATATACCATCTTTGGTCAACTCATCCTCTCACAATATACCATCTTCGGTCAACTCATCCTTTCACAATATACCATCTTCAGTCAACTCTTCCTCTCACAATATACCATCTTCGGTCAACTCATCCTCTCACAATATACCATCTTTGGTCAACTCATCCTCTCACAATATACCATCTTTGGTCAATTCATCCTCTCACAATATACCATCTTTGGTCAACTCATCCTCTCACAATATACCATCTTTGGTCAACTCATCCTCTCACAATATACCATCTTCGGTCAACTCATCCTCTCACAATATACCATCTTCGGTCAACTCATCCTCTCACAATATACCATCTTCAGTCAACTCTTCCTCTCACAATATACCATCTTCGGTCAACTCATCCTCTCACAATATACCATCTTCGGTCAACTCATCCTCTCACAATATACCATCTTTGGTCAACTCATCCTCTCACAATATACCATCTTCAGTCAACTCTTCCTCTCACAATATACCATCTTCGGTCAACTCATCCTCTCACAATATACCATCTTCAGTCAACTCTTCCTCTCACAATATACCATCTTCGGTCAACTCATCCTCTCACAATATACCATCTTTGGTCAACTCATCCTCTCACAATATACCATCTTCGGTCAACTCTTCCTCTCACAATATACCATCTTTGGTCAACTCATCCTCTCACAATATACCATCTTTGGTCAACTCATCCTCTCACAATATACCATCTTTGGTCAACTCATCCTCTCACAATATACCATCTTCAGTCAACTCATCCTCTCACAATATACCATCTTTGGTCAACTCATCCTCTCACAATATACCATCTTTGGTCAACTCATCCTCTCACAATATACCATCTTCGGTCAACTCATCCTCTCACAATATACCATCTTTGGTCAACTCATCCTCTCACAATATACCATCTTTGGTCAACTCTTCCTCTCACAATATACCATCTTTGGTCAACTCATCCTCTCACAATATACCATCTTTGGTCAACTCATCCTATCACAATATACCATCTTTGGTCAACTCATCCTCTCACAATATACCATCTTTGGTCAACTCATCCTCTCACAATATACCATCTTCAGTCAACTCTTCCTCTCACAATATACCATCTTTGGTCAACTCATCCTATCACAATATACCATCTTTGGTCAACTCATCCTCTCACAATATACCATCTTTGGTCAACTCATCCTTTCACAATATACCATCTTCAGTCAACTCTTCCTCTCACAATATACCATCTTCGGTCAACTCATCCTCTCACAATATACCATCTTTGGTCAACTCATCCTCTCACAATATACCATCTTTGGTCAATTCATCCTCTCACAATATACCATCTTTGGTCAACTCATCCTCTCACAATATACCATCTTTGGTCAACTCATCCTTTCACAATATACCATCTTTGGTCAACTCATCCTCTCACAATATACCATCTTTGGTCAACTCTTCCTCTCACAATATACCATCTTTGGTCAACTCATCCTCTCACAATATACCATCTTTGGTCAACTCATCCTATCACAATATACCATCTTTGGTCAACTCATCCTCTCACAATATACCATCTTTGGTCAACTCATCCTCTCACAATATACCATCTTCAGTCAACTCTTCCTCTCACAATATACCATCTTTGGTCAACTCATCCTATCACAATATACCATCTTTGGTCAACTCATCCTCTCACAATATACCATCTTCGGTCAACTCATCCTTTCACAATATACCATCTTCAGTCAACTCTTCCTCTCACAATATACCATCTTCGGTCAACTCATCCTCTCACAATATACCATCTTTGGTCAACTCATCCTCTCACAATATACCATCTTTGGTCAATTCATCCTCTCACAATATACCATCTTTGGTCAACTCATCCTCTCACAATATACCATCTTTGGTCAACTCATCCTCTCACAATATACCATCTTCGGTCAACTCATCCTCTCACAATATACCATCTTCGGTCAACTCATCCTCTCACAATATACCATCTTCAGTCAACTCTTCCTCTCACAATATACCATCTTCGGTCAACTCATCCTCTCACAATATACCATCTTCGGTCAACTCATCCTCTCACAATATACCATCTTTGGTCAACTCATCCTCTCACAATATACCATCTTCAGTCAACTCTTCCTCTCACAATATACCATCTTCGGTCAACTCATCCTCTCACAATATACCATCTTCAGTCAACTCTTCCTCTCACAATATACCATCTTCGGTCAACTCATCCTCTCACAATATACCATCTTTGGTCAACTCATCCTCTCACAATATACCATCTTCAGTCAACTCTTCCTCTCACAATATACCATCTTTGGTCAACTCATCCTCTCACAATATACCATCTTTGGTCAACTCATCCTCTCACAATATACCATCTTTGGTCAACTCATCCTCTCACAATATACCATCTTCAGTCAACTCATCCTCTCACAATATACCATCTTTGGTCAACTCATCCTCTCACAATATACCATCTTTGGTCAACTCATCCTCTCACAATATACCATCTTCGGTCAACTCATCCTCTCACAATATACCATCTTTGGTCAACTCATCCTCTCACAATATACCATCTTCAGTCAACTCTTCCTCTCACAATATACCATCTTCGGTCAACTCATCCTCTCACAATATACCATCTTTGGTCAACTCATCCTCTCACAATATACCATCTTCAGTCAACTCTTCCTCTCACAATATACCATCTTTGGTCAACTCATCCTCTCACAATATACCATCTTTGGTCAACTCATCCTCTCACAATATACCATCTTTGGTCAACTCATCCTCTCACAATATACCACCTTTGGTCAATTCATCCTCTCACAATATACCACCTTTGGTCAACTCATCCTCTCACAATATACCATCTTTGGTCAACTCATCCTCTCACAATATACCACCTTTGGTCAACTCATCCTTTCACAATATACCACCTTTGGTCAACTCATCCTCTCACAATATACCATCTTTGGTCAACTCATCCTCTCACAATATACCATCTTTGGTCAACTCATCCTCTCACAATATACCATCTTTGGTCAACTCATCCTCTCACAATATACCATCTTTGGTCAACTCATCCTCTCACAATATACCATCTTTGGTCAACTCATCCTCTCACAATATACCATCTTTGGTCAACTCATCCTCTCACAATATACCATCTTTGGTCAACTCATCCTCTCACAATATACCATCTTTGGTCAACTCATCCTCTCACAATATACCATCTTTGGTCAACTCATCCTCTCACAATATACCATCTTTGGTCAACTCATCCTCTCACAATATACCATCTTTGGTCAACTCATCCTCTCACAATATACCATCTTTGGTCAACTCATCCTCTCACAATATACCATCTTTGGTCAACTCATCCTCTCACAATATACCATCTTTGGTCAAGTCATCCTCTCACAATATACCATCTTTGGTCAAGTCATCCTCTCACAATATACCATCTTTGGTCAACTCATCCTCTCACAATATACCATCTTTGGTCAACTCATCCTCTCACAATATACCATCTTTGGTCAACTCATCCTCTCACAATATACCATCTTTGGTCAACTCATCCTCTCACAATATACCATCTTTGGTCAACTCATCCTCTCACAATATACCATCTTTGGTCAACTCATCCTCTCACAATATACCATCTTTGGTCAACTCATCCTCTCACAATATACCATCTTTGGTCAACTCATCCTCTCACAATATACCATCTTTGGTCAACTCATCCTCTCACAATATACCATCTTTGGTCAACTCATCCTCTCACAATATACCATCTTTGGTCAACTCATCCTCTCACAATATACCATCTTTGGTTAACTCATCCTCTCACAATATACCATCTTTGGTCAACTCATCCTCTCACAATATACCATCTTTGGTCAACTCATCCTATCACAATATACCATCTTTGGTCAACTCATCCTCTCACAATATACCATCTTTGGTCAACTCATCCTATCACAATATACCATCTTTGGTTAACTCATCCTCTCACAATATACCATCTTTGGTCAACTCATCCTCTCACAATATACCATCTTTGGTTAACTCATCCTCTCACAATATACCATCTTTGGTCAACTCATCCTCTCACAATATACCATCTTTGGTCAACTCATCCTCTCACAATATACCATCTTTGGTCAACTCATCCTTTCACAATATACCATCTTTGGTCAACTCATCCTCTCACAATATACCATCTTTGGTCAACTCATCCTCTCACAATATACCATCTTTGGTCAACTCATCCTCTCACAATATACCATCTTTGGTCAACTCTTCCTCTCACAATACACCATCTTCGGTCAACTCATTCTCTCACAATACACCATCTTTGGTCAACTCATCCTCTCACAATATACCATCTTTGGTCAACTCATCCTCTCACAATATACCATCTTTGGTCAACTCATCCTCTCAAATATACCATCTTTGGTCAACTCATCCTCTCACAATATACCATCTTTGGTCAACTCATCCTCTCACAATATACCATCTTTGGTCAACTCATCCTCTCACAATATACCATCTTTGGTCAACTCATCCTTTCACAATATACCATCTTTGGTCAACTCATCCTCTCACAATATACCATCTTTGGTCAACTCATCCTCTCACAATATACCATCTTTGGTCAACTCATCCTCTCACAATATACCATCTTTGGTCAACTCATCCTCTCACAATATACCATCTTTGGTTAACTCATCCTCTCACAATATACCATCTTTGGTCAACTCATCCTCTCACAATATACCATCTTTGGTTAACTCATCCTCTCACAATATACCATCTTTGGTCAACTCATCCTCTCACAATATACCATCTTTGGTCAACTCATCCTCTCACAATATACCATCTTTGGTCAACTCATCCTTTCACAATATACCATCTTTGGTCAACTCATCCTCTCACAATATACCATCTTTGGTCAACTCATCCTCTCACAATATACCATCTTTGGTCAACTCATCCTCTCACAATATACCATCTTTGGTCAACTCTTCCTCTCACAATACACCATCTTCGGTCAACTCATCCTCTCACAATATACCATCTTTGGTCAACTCATCCTCTCACAATATACCATCTTTGGTCAACTCATCCTCTCACAATATACCATCTTTGGTCAACTCATCCTCTCACAATATACCATCTTTGGTCAACTCATCCTCTCAAATATACCATCTTTGGTCAACTCATCCTCTCACAATATACCATCTTTGGTCAACTCATCCTCTCACAATATACCATCTTTGGTCAACTCATCCTCTCACAATATACCATCTTTGGTCAACTCATCCTTTCACAATATACCATCTTTGGTCAACTCATCCTCTCACAATATACCATCTTTGGTCAACTCATCCTCTCACAATATACCATCTTTGGTCAACTCATCCTCTCACAATATACCACCCATTTTTGAAGAGATTGACTGATATGTTGTTTTCAGGGCCGATACGGATTATTAGTAAGTGATTCTTAATAATATGGTAATAATGTAATAATAATATGGAAATAATGTAATAATAATATGGTAATAATGTAATAATAATATGGTAATAATGTAATAATAATATGGTAATAATGTAATAATAATATGGTAATAATGTAATAATAATATGGTAATAATGTAATAATAATATGGAAATAATGTAATAATAATACGGTAATAATGTAATAATAATATGGTAATAATGTAATAATAATATGGTAATAATGTAATAATAATATGGTAATAATGTGATAATAATATGGAAATAATGTAATAATAATACGGTAATAATGTAATAATAATATGGTAATAATGTAATAATAATATGGTAATAATGTAATAATAATATGGTAATAATGTAATAATAATATGGAAATAATGCAATATTAATATGGTAATAATATAATAATAATATGGAAATAATGTAATAATATGGTAACAATGTAATAATAATATGGTAATAATGTAATAATAATATGGTAATAATGTAATAATAATAAAAATCATCATGTTGTATCAGCCAACAGTCAAGGCTGCAATATGGTAATAATGTAATAACAATATGGTAATAATGTAATAATAATATGGTAATAATGTAATAATAATATGGTAATAATGTAATAATAATAATAATAATGTAAAGTGTCAAGTCATGTTGGTATCAGCCAACAATCAAGGCTGAAAGATGGTAATAATGTAATAATAATATGGTAATAATGTAATAATAATAGAAATCATCATGTTGGTATCAGCCAACAGTCAAGGCTGCAATATAGTAACAATGTAATAATAAAATAGTAATAATGTAATAATAATATGGTAATAATGTAATAATAATATGGTAATAATGTAATAATAATAATAATAATGTAATAATAATAAAAATCATCATGTTGGTATCAGCCAACAGTCAAGGCTGCAATATAGTAACAATGTAATAATAAAATAGTAATAATGTAATAATAATAATAATAATGTAATAATAATAAAAATCATCATGTTGGTATCAGCCAACAGTCAAGGCTGCAATATAGTAACAATGTAATAATAAAATAGTAATAATGTAATAATAATATGGTAATAATGTAATAATAATATGGTAATAATGTAATAATAATAATAATAATGTAATAATAATAAAAATCATCATGTTGGTATCAGCCAACAGTCAAGGCTGCAATATAGTAACAATGTAATAATAAAATAGTAATAATGTAATAATAATATGGTAATAATGTAATAATAATATGGTAATAATGTAATAATAATAATAATAATGTAAAGTGTCAAGTCATGTTGGTATCAGCCAACAGTCAAGGCTGCAATATAGTAACAATGTAATAATAAAATAGTAATAATGTAATAATAATATGGTAATAATGTAATAATAATATGGTAATAATGTAATAATAATAATAATAATGTAAAGTGTCAAATCATGTTGGTATCAGCCAACAGTCAAGGCTGAAAGATGGTAATAATGTAATAATAAAATAGTAATAATGTAATAATAATATGGTAATAATGTAATAATAATATGGTAATAATGTAATAATAATAATAATAATGTAAAGTGTCAAGTCATGTTGGTATCAGCCAACAGTCAAGGCTGAAAGATGGTAATAATGTAATAATAATATGGTAAAAATTTAATAATATTATGGTAATAATGTAATAATAATATAGTAACAATGTAATAATAATCTGGTAATAATGTAATAATAATAATAATAATGTAAAGTGTCAAGTCATGTTGGTATCAGCCAACAGTCAAGGCTGAAAGATGGTAATAATGTAATAATAATATGGTAATAATGTAATAATAACATAGTAATAATGTAATAATAATAAAAATCATCATGTTGTATCAGCCAACAGTCAAGGCTGCAATATGGTAATAATGTAATAATAATATGGTAATAATGTAATAATAATAATAATAATAATAATAATGTACAGTGTAAAGTCATGTTGGTATCAGCCAACAGTCAAGGCTGCAATATAGTAACAATGTAATAATAAAATAGTAATAATGTAATAATAATATGGTAATAATGTAATAATAATATGGTAATAATGTAATAATAATAATAATAATGTAATAATAATAAAAATCATCATGTTGGTATCAGCCAACAGTCAAGGCTGCAATATAGTAACAATGTAATAATAAAATAGTAATAATGTAATAATAATATGGTAATAATGTAATAATAATATGGTAATAATGTAATAATAATATGGTAACAATGTAATAATAATAAAAATCATCATGTTGGTATCAGCCAACAGTCAAGGCTGCAAGATGGTAATAATGTAATAATAATATGGTAACAATGTAATAATAATATGGTAATAATGTAATAATAATATGGTAATAATGTAATAATAATATGGTAAAAATTTAATAATTTTATGGTAATAATGTAATAATAATAAAAATCATCATGTTGTATCAGCCAACAGTCAAGGCTGCAATATGGTAATAATGTAATAATAATATGGTAATAATGTAATAATAATAATAATAATAATAATGTACAGTGTAAAGTCATGTTGGTATCAGCCAACAGTCAAGGCTGCAATATAGTAACAATGTAATAATAATATGGTAATAATTTAATAATAATATGGTAATAATGTAATAATAATATGGTAATAATGTAATAGTAATATAGTAACAATGTAATAATAATATAGCAATAATGTAATAATAATATGGTAATGATGTAATAATAATAAAAATCATCATGTTGGTATCAGCCAACAGTCAAGGCTGCAAAATAGTAACAATGAAATAATAATATAGTAATAATGTAATAATAATATGGTAATAATGTAATGATAATATGGTAATAATGTAATAATAATATGGTAATAATGTAATAATAATATGGTAATAATGTAATAATAATATAGCAATAATGTAATAATAATATGGTAATGATGTAATAATAATAAAAATCATCATGTTGGTATCAGCCAACAGTCAAGGCTGCAATATAGTAACAATGAAATAATAATATAGTAATAATGTAATAATAATATGGTAATAATGTAATGATAATATGGTAATAATGTAATAATAATATGGTAATAATGTAATAATAATATGGTAATAATGTAATAATAATAAAAATCATCATGTTGTATCAGCCAACAGTCAAGGCTGCAAGATGGTAATAATGTAATAATAATATGGTAATAATGTAAAAATAATATGGTAATAATGTAATAATAATATGGTAACAATGTAATAATAATAAAAATCATCATGTTGGTATCAGCCAACAGTCAAGGCTGCAAGATGGTAATAATGTAATAATAATAATATGGTAATAATGTAATAATAATATGGTAATAATGTAATAATAATAATATGGTAATAATGTAAAGTGTCAAGTCATGTTGGTATCAGCCATCAGTCAAGGCTGCAAGATGGTAATAATGTAATAATAATAAAAATCATCATGTTGGTATCAGCCATCAGTCAAGGCTGCAAGATGGTAATAATGTAATAATAATATGGTAATAATGTAATAATAATATGGTAATAATGTAATAATAATAAAAATCATCATGTTGGTATCAGCCAACAGTCAAGGCTGCAAGATGGTAATAATGTAATAATAATAATATGGTAATAATGTAATAATAATATGGTAATAATGTAATAATAATAATATGGTAATAATGTAAAGTGTCAAGTCATGTTGGTATCAGCCATCAGTCAAGGCTGCAAGATGGTAATAATGTAATAATAATAAAAATCATCATGTTGGTATCAGCCAACAGTCAAGGCTGCAATATGGTAATAATGTAATAATAATATGGTAATAATGTAATAATAATAATGTAATAATAATAATAATAATGTAAAGTGTCAAGTCATGTTGGTATCAGCCATCAGTCAAGGCTGAAAGATGGTAATAATGTAATAATATGGTAATAATGTAATAATAATATGGTAATAATGTAATAATAATATGGTAATAATGTAATAATAATATGGAAATAATGTAATAATAATATGGTAATAATGTAATAATAATACAAATCTTCATGTTGTATCAGCCAACAGTCAAGGCTGCAATATAGTAACAATGTAATAATAATATAGTAATAATGTAATATGGTAATAATGTAATAATAATATGGTAATAATGTAATAATAATATAGTAATAATGTAATAATAATATGGTAATAATGTAATAATAATAATAATAATAATGTAAAGTGTCAAGTCATGTTGGTATCAGCCAACAGTCAAAGCTGCAAGATGGTAATAATGTAATAATAATATGGTAATAATGTAATAATAATATGGTAACAATGTAATAATAATAAAAATCATCATGTTGGTATCAGCCAACAGTCAAGGCTGCAAGATGGTAATAATGTAATAATAATAAAAATCATCATGTTGGTATCAGCCAACAGTCAAGGCTGTAAGATGGTAATAATGTAATAATAATATGGTAATAATGTAATAATAATATGGTAACAATGTAATAATAATAAAAATCATCATGTTGGTATCAGCCAACAGTCAAGGCTGCAAGATGGTAATAATGTAATAATAATAAAAATCATCATGTTGGTATCAGCCAACAGTCAAAGCTGCAAGATGGTAATAATGTAATAATAATATGGTAATAATGTAATAATAATATGGTAACAATGTAATAATAATAAAAATCATCATGTTGGTATCAGCCAACAGTCAAGGCTGCAAGATGGTAATAATGTAATAATAGTATGGTAATAATGTAATAATAATATGGTAATAATGTAATAATAATATGGTAACAATGTAATAATAATACAAATCATCATGTTGGTATCAACCATCAGTCAAGGCTGCAAGATGGTAATAATGTAATAATAATATGGTAATAATGTAATAATAATAATGTAATAATAATATGGTAATAATGTAAAGTGTCAAGTCATGTTGGTATCAGCCGACAGTCAAGGCTGAAAGATGGTAATAATGTAATAATAATATGGTAATAATGTAATAATAATATGGTAATAATGTAATAATAATATGGTAATAATGTAATGATAATATGGTAATAATGTAATAATAATATGGTAATAATGTAATAATAATAATAATAATGTAAAGTGTCAAGTCATGTTGGTATCAGCCATCAGTCAAAGCTGCAAGATGGTATCGTAAGTGAAGAGCAAAAAGTATTTCCATCAGAATGTGAAGGTCAAAATGACTTGTGGGAGATCTAGAATGTTCCAAGTAGTTTGGCCGCTTGCTGCACATTGTGAAGCAACAACATGGCCCAGGTTGACTGAGCAGCGACAGGAAGCAGCCAATGACGGCCAGCTCCAGCGAGGTTGACTGAGCAGCGACAGGAAGCAGCCAATGACGGCCAGCTCCAGCGAGGTTGACTGAGCAGCGACAGGAAGCAGCCAATGACGGCCAGCTCCAGCGAGGTTGACTGAGCAGCGACAGGAAGCAGCCAATGACGGCCAGCTCCAGCGAGGTTGACTGAGCAGCGACAGGAAGCAGCCAATGACGGCCAGCTCCAGCTGTGCCATGGCGCTCCTCACTTACTGGCCGCCATCGGCCCACCCAAGTAAAAGTCCGCCGACGTGAACATGAACGTGAACGTGAACGTGAACGTGAACGTGTCCCCATCCCTCCATAAAAGTTGAACACGTGTCCCCGTCCCTCCATAAAAGTTTAACACCACTTCCAGAAGCTTCCAGATGGACAAGTCAGACAAACCAGCGCTTTGTGTAGAAAGTCACATTGTTATCAAAGCTGAGGTGAGCAATGACCACCCTGTAGCTTCACTCACCTAGTTTCACTCACTCACTTACTCACCTATATTCACTCACTCACCTATATTCACTTCACCCATATTCACCCACCTATATTCACTCACCTATATTCACTTCACCTATATTCACTCACCTATATTCACTCACCTATATTCACTTCACCTATATTCACCCACCTATATTCACTCACCTATATTCACTTCACCTATATTCACTCACCTATATTCACTCACCTATATTCACTTCACCTATATTCACTCACCTATATTCACTTCACCCATATTCACCCACCTATATTCACTCACCTATATTCACTCACCTATATTCACTCCACATATATTCACTCACCTATATTCACTTCACCCATATTCACCCACCTATATTCACTCACCTATATTCACTCACCTATATTCACCCATCTATATTCACTCACCTA
This sequence comes from Nerophis lumbriciformis, assembly GCF_033978685.3. NCBI lineage: Eukaryota > Metazoa > Chordata > Actinopteri > Syngnathiformes > Syngnathidae > Nerophis > Nerophis lumbriciformis. The sequence goes on from NC_084563.2 coordinate 526,102, forward strand.
TATTCACCCATCTATATTCACTCACCTATATTCACTCACCTATATTCACTCACCTATATTCATTTCACCCATATTCACCCACCTATATTCACTCACCTATATTCACTCCACATATATTCACTCACCTATATTCACTTCACCCATATTCACCCACCTATATTCACTCACCTATATTCACTCACCTATATTCACTCCACATATATTCACTCACCTATATTCACTTCACCCATATTCACCCACCTATATTCACTCACCTATATTCACTCACCTATATTCACCCATCTATATTCACTCACCAATATTCACTAACATATATTCACTCCACATATATTCACTCACTAACTATTCACCGTTAACTCAATGGCTAAACCACTAGTTACTAAGTATTATTTGCTATTATGCATTTTTGTTCAGTTTGTCCGTAGTCAGGAAGTAGTCTTTGCTAAAAGTTGAATGTCTTTTGTGAAGTCCTACACATTTTCTTTATCATACACCGAAAACTTTTAACCATGTTTTATATTTAAAACACGATTAAACGTCTTCTTTTCATGTTAGCATTCCAGCTAGGCAATGATTAGCGCGTTAGCTGCTTCTCTCGGAATGAAGCAGTATCACCGCAAAATTTTCATTTTGTAATCCATCACGGTGACCGTTAAATCCCTCAGCTGTAAGTATACGTGCATCTTAGTCCTATTTATCTTCAAACTCATTTGGAGGGGTTGAAATCGCCATGTAAAATTGCTAATGCTAATGTAGTAGCAGCTAGCTATATAAGATTAAACAATTTCCCTTGTGGATCATTAAAGTTTGTCTAAGTCTAAGTTAACTAACTGTTTCATTAACAAGCTACGTACTGTAGTACTAGTTGGGTAAAGTGGACATTGAGGCTATTTTGATGGCAGAGTGAAGACATGTTAACGCTGGTGTTTTCCACCACATGACCAGCAGTTTCGCGCCTCACTTGAGCGTCTCGCCACATGAAACCTCAGCGAGCGTTTCCTCTCTGGTGAGCTAATGAAGCTGCCGACACGTCTGCGAAAGAAATTTATGAGCGCCGCAGAGCGTGTGGCGCCCACGCCTTCACACTCAGGCGGGTGCGCTTCCTGTCAGCATCTGGAGAAGTGCCGAGTGCAAAGTATCTGGAGAAGTGCCGAGTGCAAAGTATCTGGAGAAGTGTGTCGAGTGCAAAGTATCCGGAGAAGTGCCGAGTGCAAAGTATCTGGAGAAGTGCCGAGTGCAAAGTATCCGGAGAAGTGCCGAGTGCAAAGTATCCGGAGAAGTGCCGAGTGCAAAGTATCCGGAGAAGTGCCGAGTGCAAAGTATCTGGAGAAGTGCCGAGTGCAAAGTATCCGGAGAAGTGCCGAGTGCAAAGTATCTGGAGAAGTGCCGAGTGCAAAGTATCTGGAGAAGTGCCGAGTGCAAAGTATCTGGAGAAGTGCCGAGTGCAAAGTATCCGGAGAAGTGCCGAGTGCAAAGTATCTGGAGAAGTGCCGAGTGCAAAGTATCTGGAGAAGTGCCGAGTGCAAAGTGTGCAAACACACCAGAGAAGTTGACTTCAAGGCAAACTGATGATTTACTAGCTTCATCTTTTACCCGGACAAAGTCAAACTGCTACCAATAAAAACTAACAATGACATCTACTTTTGGACAACTCACTATGGCTAACTAGTTGTTTATCGCTGTACTAAACAACTAACTGGGTAAGCATGAGAGTAACTGACTGACTAGCTAGCTATGTATTATTGACTAAGTTAACCCAATTTGATGTATCACTCTCTAATCAACAAACTGACTAATTGATTAGTTATCCATTGCTAACTCGCACTAACCACATGGTGAACTATAGCAGCTGGCTAAGTAGCTTGCTAGCTAGTTGTTTATCGCTGTACTAAACAACTAATTAGGGTAAGCATGAGAGTAACTGACTGACTAGCAAGCTATTTATTATTGACTAAGTTAACCCAATTTGATGCATCACTCTCTAATCAACAAACTGACTAATTTATTAGTTATACATTGCTAACTCACACTAACCATATAGTGAACTATAGCAGCTGGCTAAGTAGCTTGCTAGCTAGTTGTTTATCGCTGTACTAAACTACTAATTAGGGTAAGCAGGAGAGTAACTGACTGACTAGCTAGCGATTTATTATTGACTAAGTTAACCCAATTTGATGTATCACTCTCTAATCAACAAACTGACTATTTTTTTCCAACTATCTAAGTTGTTAGCGATCTAATAACTAACTAGCTATGTTATTATTGACCAATATGTTACTAAATTATTAGCTATGTTGTTAGTGACTCATTTTTTGCTAACTATCCAAGTTGTTAGCAATCTATTAACTAACTAGCTACGTTATTATTTAACTATATGTTACTAAGTTATTAGCTATGTTGTTAGTAACTCATTTTTTTTGTAACTATCTAAGTTGTTAGCGATCTAATAACTAACTAGCTATGTTGTTATTGACCAATATGTTACTAAGTTATTAGCTATGTTGTTAGTAACTTATTCTTTTGCTAACTATCCAAGTTGTTAGCAATCTATTAACTAACTAGCTAGCGACGCTATTATTTAACTATATGTTACTAAGTTATTAGCTATGTTGTGAGTAACTCATTTTTTTGTAACCATCTAAGTTGTTAGCGATCGAATAACTAACCAGCTATGTTATTATTGACCAATATGTCACTAAGTTATTAGCTATGTTGTTAGTAACTCATTTTTTTGTAACTATCTAAGTTGTTAGCAATCAAATAACTAACCAGCTATGCTATTATTGACCAATATGTTACTAAGTCATTAGCTATGTTGTTAGTGACTCATTTTTTGCTAACTATCCAAGTTGTTAGCAATCTATTAACTAACTAGCGATGTTAGTATTGAGCTATATGTTGTTAGTAACTAATTTTTTTCTAACTAACTAAGTTGTTAGCGATCTAATAACTCACTAGCTATGCTATTGAGCTAAACGTTACTAAGTAGTTAGTTAAGTTGTTAGTGACTCATTTTTTTGCTAACAATCTATGTTGATTCTAACTCACTGGCTGTGTTGTTATTGAGTACATATTACTAAAGAGCTAGCTAAGTAGTTAGTGACTCATTTATTACTATCTAAGTTGTTAGCAATCTATTTGTTGCCAACTAGCTATGTTATTATTTGAGCTATATGTTACTAAGTCATTAGCTATGTTGTTAGTGACTGATGTTTGCTAACTATGTTGTTAGCAATATATTTTTTGCTAACTAACTAGCTATATTGTTATTAACTATATGTGACTAAGTAGTTAGTGACTCATTTATTGCTAACTATCTACGTTGTTAGCGATCTATATGTTGTTGTCGATGTAGTTATCGCTAACGAGCTTAGACAAGAGACACAACATGTCTATAACATGAGTAGACAAGGACTACAGATTTGAAGGAGTCGGTGACAAAGGTTACGGAGAATCGTGAGGATGACAAGATCCCGTGAGTGAAGGAGGAGGTTGTCTGAGATAAGTCACATCTGAATGTTGTTGTGGTTCTTGTACTTGATTTCCCTGGTGCTGGTTCTAATGTGTTCCAGCTGTGCTCTTATCTTGGCATGAGTGGAACTTTCCACTGGTGGGACGGTGGACTGGACTGTCACAGAGCGAGGTGGACTGGACTGTCACAGAGAGAGGTGGACTGGACTCTCACAGAGCGAGGTGGACTGGGCTGTCACAGAGCGAGGTGGACTGGACTGTCACAGAGCGAGGCGGACTGGACTGTCACAGAACGAGGTGGACTGGGCTGTCACAGAGCGAGGTGGACTGGGCTGTCACAGAGCGAGGTGGACTGGGCTGTCACAGAGTGAGGTGGACTGGACTGTCACAGAGCGAGGTGGACTGGACTGTCACAGAGAGAGGTGGACTGGACTGTCACAGAGCGAGGTGGACTGGACTGTCACAGAGAGAGGTGGACTGGACTGTCACAGAGCGAGGTGGACTGGACTGTCACAGAGAGAGGTGGACTGGACTGTCACAGAGCGAGGTGGACTGGGCTGTCACAGAGCGAGGTGGACTGGACTCTCACAGAGAGAGGTGGACTGGACTGTCACAGAGCGAGGTGGACTGGACTCTCACAGAGCGAGGTGGACTGGGCTGTCACAGAGCGAGGTGGACTGGACTGTCACAGAGCGAGGTGGACTGGACTGTCACAGAGCGAGGTGGACTGACTGGGCTGTCACAGAGCGAGGTGGACTGGGCTGTCACAGAGTGAGGCGGACTGGACTGTCACAGAGCGAGGTGGACTGGACTGTCACAGAGCGAGGTGGACTGGACTGTCACAGAACGAGGTGGACTGGGCTGTCACAGAGCGAGGTGGACTGGACTGTCACAGAGCGAGGTGGACTGGACTGTCACAGAGAGAGGTGGACTGGACTGTCACAGAGCGAGGTGGGTTGGACTGTCACAGAGCGAGGTGGACTGGACTGTCACAGAGCGAGGTGGACTGGGCTGTCACAGAGCGAGGTGGACTGGACTGTCACAGAGCGAGGTGGACTGGACTGTCACAGAGAGAGGTGGACTGGACTGTCACAGAGCGAGGTGGGTTGGACTGTCACAGAGCGAGGTGGACTGGACTGTCACAGAGCGAGGGCACGATTGGAGTTGGACATTCCTTCATTTGGATTTGGTCCCCAGGATCTGTCCAGCACATTAAAGAATCATCCATCAGGATCAAACCCTGACGCTTTTCAGCGCTCCGGATATATTCCAAAGACCAAGACCCGCTTCATGTCCGTAAATAATAGCTCAGCCGGGACACCTGGTTCTGGTTCTGGTTCTGGTTCTGACGCCAGGAATGCGCTGTAGCAAGTGTCCGAAAGCGTCCGCTAAACTAAGGTGACGTTTTGATGCTGGCTTTGCATTTGTGGGCCAGGAAGCTGGCAGGAAGCTGACAGGAAGCTGACTTGATTCAGCGTCAACGCCTGCCTGGATCTGACTGAAAGGCAGCCAACACCTCTTCTATCTTCTATCTTCTATCTTCTATCTTCTATCTTCTATCTTCTATCATCCCAAATGGACGGGGGAACAAATTGAAAGAGGCGAGGACTCCACAGAGCGCTCTTCAGCCTGGACGTGCACGCCCGCCAAGGGAGCAAATAAAGGCGCCGGCGTCCAAACCGCCACATTTCGCCAAATGATCTCCGTTTTTGTTGACGCTGTTGTGACCTTGGCCATCTTTCTTAGACCTCGTAGTCCAAGACCTCCGACCAAGACAGATTGTCAGGAAGTTTCCATTTTTATCGCGAGGCTAACTCAATTAGCCTCAAGGCCCAGTTGTGTTTGGAAGAGGATCCTAAGACCGGATTGGTTACTCACCACTTCCACTTGCCTGACGAACTTCAACCAGAGGAGTACTGGTCACCATCAAAAAAACTATTCATTTATTATTATTATTATGATTATTATTATTGTAGAAGATTATACACCAAAAAACTATCTTATTATTATTATGATTGTGTGAATTCCCAACATTCACACATAGAAGAGTATACACCAAAAAAAACTATGTATTTATTATTATTATTATTATTGTAGAAGATTATACACCAAAAAACTATAATTATTATTATTATTATTATTATTATTGTGTAGATGTCCAACATTCACACATTAGATTCTACACCAAAAAAACAATTACGGTATTATTATTATTATTGTAGAACATTATACACCAAAAAAGTATCCTTTTATTAATATTGTTATTATGAATATTATTGTGAGAATGTCCAACATTCACACATAAGATTCTACAACAAAAAACACTATGTTATTATTATTATTATTGTAGAACATTAAACACCAAAAAAGTATATTTTTATTATTATTATTATTATTATTATGAATATTATTGTGAGAATGTCCAACATTCACACATAAGATTCTACAAGAAAAAAAAACAATTATCATTATTATTGTAGAACATTATAATTTATTATTAATATAATTTTTATTGTGTAAATGTCCAACATTCACACATAGAAGATTCTACACGAAACAAAACTATGTTATTATTATTATTATTATTGTGTAAATGTCCAACATTCACACATAAGATTCTACACCAAAAAACAATTACGGTATTATTATTATTGTAGAACATTATACACCAAAAAAGTATCCTTTTATTAATATTGTTATTATGAATATTATTGTGAGAATGTCCAACATTCACACGTATAAGATTCTACAACAAAAAACACTATGTTATTATTAATATAATTTTTATTGTGTAAATGTCCAACATTCACACATAGAAGATTCTACACCAAACAAAACTATGTTATTATTATTGTTATTGTGTAAATGTCCAACATTCACACATAGAAGATTCTACACCAAAAAAACTATGTTATTATTAATTATTAACATTATTATGTAAATGTCCAACATTCACACATAGAAGATTCTACACCAAAACGACTATTTATTAATATTATTATCATTATTATTATGTAAATGTCCAACATTCACACAAAGAAGATTCTACACCAAAACGACTATTTATTATTATTATTATTATTATTATTATTGTGTAAATGTTCAACATTCACACATAAAATATTCTACATCAAAAAAACTATTTATTTATTTATTATTATTATTATTGTAGAAGATTATACACCAAAAAACTATCTTATTATTATTATGATTATTATTGTGCGAATTTCCAACATTCACATATAGAAGATTCTACACCAAAAAAAAACTATGTTATTATTATTGTTATTGTGTAAATGTCCAACATTCACACATAGAAGATTCTACACACAAAAAAACGATGTATTATTAATTATTAACATTATTATGTAAATGTACAACATTCACACATAGAAGATGCTACACCAAAACGACTATTTATTATTATTATTATTATTGTAGAAGATTATACACCAAACAAAACTATGTTATTATTATTGTTATTGTGTAAATGTCCAACATTCACACATAGAAGATTCTACACCAAAAAAACTATGTATTATTAATTATTAACATTATTATGTAAATGTCCAACATTCACACGAAGAAGATTCTACACCAAAACGACTATTTATTATTATTATTATTATTATGTAAATGTCCAACATTCACACATAGAAGATTCTACACCAAAACGACTATTTATTATTATTATTATTAATAGTATTGTGTAAATGTTCAACATTCACACATAAAATATTCTACATCAAAAAAACTATTTATTTATTATTATTATTATTATTATCATTGTAGAAGATTATACACCAAAAAACTATCTTATTATTATTGTGTGAATTTCCAACATTTACACACAGAAGAGTATACACCAAAAAACAATGTATTTATTATTATTATTATTATTGTAGAAGATTATACACCAAAAAACTCTTATTATTATTATTATTAATGTGTAGATGTCCAACATTCACACAAAAGATTCTACACCAAAAAAACAATTATCATTATTATTGTAGAACATTATACACCAAAAAAGTATCTTTTTATTATTATTATTATTATGAATATTATTGTGAGAATGTCCAACATTCACACATAAGATTCTACAACAACAAAAATAAATTATTATTGTAGAACATTATACACCAAAAAAGTATCTTTTTATTATTATTATTATTATTATTATGAATATTATTGTGAGAATATCCAACATTCACACATAAGATTCTACAACAACAAAAACAATTATTATTATTATTATTGTAGAAGATTATACACCAAAAAAACTCTTATTATTATTATTATTAACGTGTAGATGTCCAACATTCACACATAAGATTCTACACCAAAAAAACAATTATTATCATTATTATTGTAGAACATTATACACCCAAAAAGTATCTTTTTATTATTATTATTATTATTCATATTATTGTGAGAATGTCCAACATTCACACATAAGATTCTACAACAAAAAAAAACAATGATTATTATTATTATTATTGTAGAACATTATACACCAAAAAAGTATATTTGTATTATTATAATTATTATTATTATTATGAATATTATTGTGAGAATGTCCAACATTCACACATAAGATTCTACAACAACAAAAATTATTATTATTATTATTATTGTAGAACATTATACACCAAAAAAGTATCTTTTTATTATTATTATTATTATTATGAATATTATTGTGAGAATGTCCAACATTCACACATAAGATTCTACAACAAAAAAAAAAAAATTATTATTATTATTATTATTGTAGAACATTATACACCAAAAAAGTATATTTTTATTATTATTATTATGAATATTATTGTGAGAATGTCCAACATTCACACATAGAAGATTCTACAAAAAAAAAAGTATTAATATTATTATTATTATTATTATTCCGCAGTAAAATGTTGGTGTGCTCCACAGCAACGCAGCTTTGGTCCGATGGGAATGGTCCAAGTAAGAAAACGTTGGGCTGGGTGGATGGAGAATGGTGAGCTGCACACCACCCCCAAAAACTATATCACACATTACCCAGAATTCTGTGTTTTCTGGTCCTTGGCATGGTGAGCACTTATTGAACAACGTGCACTTCCTGAATGCTTGCCAAAGTGAAGAAAGAAGAAGGTGATGACGTCACAGGAAGATTCCAGATGAAGGCAACATGGCCACCAGAAGGAAGAAGGTCTGCACAAAACGTGTGCCTAACAATCTGGGACTACAGAACTAACAATCTGGGACTACAGAAGCTAACTTCTTCCAGAAGGAGCCAGTTCAAACGTGGCGACCGCGACCTCGTGTTCTGCACAGGGTCCACGGAGACACACACACACACACACACACACACACACACACACACACACACACACACACACACACACACACACACACACACACACACACACACACACACACACACACACACACACACTCACACACACACACACACACACACACACACACACACACACACACACACACACACACACACAAACACACACACACAGACAGATGTTTGGTACGCCAAGAAAGGAGAAAGGAAGATTCTCTGCTGTGCTGTGATGTGGCCGACACCAGGAAGAAAAAGAAAAGGCTGTCGTGTCTCTTTTGGCGCCCATTTTTGACCTCTGAAATGTCTCTTCTGTTAGTTTGATGAAGAGCAGCTCATTCACTTCCTGATAATCCATCGCCAACATTCTGTACGCACATTTCATATTCCTAACATCTATTTGTGTCACGCCAATATTGAATGTGCTCAAAATGTACTTTTAAATACACTGTGGAAGCCAAACGTATATATATATATATATATATATATATATACACATATATTTGTACATATAAACACATATATACATATAAAAACATATATAGTATATATGTAGTTATATATGAGTATATAATATTACTCTATTCTTTTAAATGATTCAGAAATAGTGTGTAGTGTTTTCATAGTAAACATTCTGTAAGGCGGTGCCATGCTACCATGTTTTGGAAATGACATCACGACTTTGAATTTCCCCTCACCTATTTTATGTATTATTTCAACAATATAGAAAAGACACACTTATAATGAGTACGGATAAAATGCAGTAATTGATATAAAACGTGTCGATAAAACTACATCAAAAATGAGGACATAGTAAAAAATTATGATTATAAAACAATACGACCATATACTGGTGTGTGTAAGCTTAAACTTAATAAACTAAAGAAAAACAATTAAAAATAAACTGATAAAAGAAAAAAAAAACCTATTTAAAAATAATTTAGTGTAAAAAGTGTGTATATAATTGTTTTTTTTGTTGTAGAATCTTATGTGTGAATGTTGGACATTCTCACAATAATATTCATAATAATAATAATAATAAAAAGATACTTTTTTGGTGTATAATGTTCTACAATAATAATAATAATAATTGTTTTTTGGTGTAGAATCTTGTGTGTGAATGTTGGACATCTATACAATAATAATAATAATAATAATAAGAGTTTTTTGGTGTATAATCTTCTACAATAATAATAATAATAATAATAATAAATACATTGTTTTTTTGGTGTATACTCTTCTATGTGTAAATGTTGGAAATTCACACAATAATAATCATAATAATAATAAGACCGTTTTTTGGTGTATAATCTTCTAAGATAATAATAATAATAATAATAATAATAATAATAAAAAGATACTTTTTTGGTGTATAATGTTCTACAATAATAATAATAATAATTGTTTTTTTGGTGTAGAATCTTATGTGTGAATGTTGGACATCCATACAATAATAATAATAAGAGTTTTTTGGTGTATAATCTTCTACAATAATAATAATAATAATAAATACATTGTTTTTTTGGTGTATACTCTTCTATGTGTAAATGTTGGAAATTCACACAATAATAATCATAAAAATAATAAGATAGTTTTTTGGTGTATAATCTTCTAAGATAATAATAATAATAATAATAATAATAATAATAATAATAATAAAAAGATACTTTTTTGGTGTATAATGTTCTACAATAATAATAATAATAATTGTTTTTTGGTGTAGAATCTTATGTGTGAATGTTGGACATCTATACAATAATAATAATAAGAGTTTTTTGGTGTATAATCTTCTACAATAATAATAATAATAAATACATTGTTTTTTTGGTGTATACTCTTCTATGTGTAAATGTTGGAAATTCACACAATAAAAATCATAATAATAATAAGATAGTTTTTTGGTGTATAATCTTCTAAGATAATAATAATAAAAGGATACTTTTTTGGTGTATAATGTTCTATAATAATAATAATTGTTTTTTGGTGTAGAATCTTATGTGTGAATGTTGGACATCCATACAATAATAATAATAAGAGTTTTTTGGTGTATAATCTTCTACAATAATAATAATAATAATAATAATAATAATAAAAAGATACTTTTTTGGTGTATAATGTTCTACAATAATAATAATAATAATTGTTTTTTGGTGTAGAATCTTATGTGTGAATGTTGGACATCTATACAATAATAATAATACGAGTTTTTTGGTGTATAATCTTCTACAATAATAATAATAATAAATACATTGTTTTTTTGGTGTATACTCTTCTATGTGTAAATGTTGGAAATTCACACAATAATAATCATAATAATAATAATATAGTTTTTTGGTGTATAATCTTCTAAGATAATAATAATAATAATAATAATAATAATAAAAAGATACTTTTTTGGTGTATAATGTTCTACAATAATAATAATAATAATTGTTTTTTTGGTGTAGAATCTTATGTGTGAATGTTGGACATCTATACAATAATAATAATACGAGTTTTTTGGTGTATAATCTTCTACAATAATAATAATAATAAATACATTGTTTTTTTGGTGTATAGTCTTCGATGTGTAAATGTTGGAAATTCACACAAT
>NC_084563.2:545000-552500 GCF_033978685.3 Nerophis lumbriciformis
AACATCAACAACCTAAAGGTGTGTCACTTCTTTGTGGGCCCGCACCTCCAGGTAACAAACAAACATCAACAACTTAAAGGTGCGTCACTTCTTTGTGGACCCGCACCTCCAGGTAGAGATGAAACTTTTGTCCCGTTTGTGAAAGTGTCCTAAGATGTGGTTCCTGGTCTAGACATGGAGTGCAGATCCATGATGGAGACATGGAGCGAGTCCAGAAGCATCTTTTCATCTTGCATGAAAAGCATGCACATGTAATTAGCATAGACGTCACACCACACCACACCACACCACAGTCATACTTGCACACATATATATATCTCTCTTTCATTCATACACACTGGCCCAGGTTCAAAGTTCAACTTTGTACCCACAAAACAAACATTTACACTGCAGGGTTGAAGGTCCAATTCCCATTTGTTCTCCTGCTAAATCACATCTTGGGAACAATTGTGACATTTCAATACAACTTTGTTGTCATTAAAGTACCACAACATTGATTCTCACTACAACCCATCCAAAAACAATATACATATATACACACACGTACATACATATATATATACATACATACAGTATATACATATACACACATATATATTTACATATACACACATACTTATCCATATATATACACATACATATATATACATATGCTATGGACTGGATCTCACACTATGATTGATTTATATACATATGCACACACACACACACACACACGCACACACACACGCACACGCACACGCACACACACACACATATATATATACATATATATATACACACATATATACATATATATATATATATATATATACACATATATATACACACATATCCATATGGATGTATGTATATATATATATATATATATATATATATATATATATATATATATATATATATATATATATATATATATATATATATATATTTACAGTAACATGTTGTTATCACTGCACCTTTACAGTATCATGTTGCTATCACTGCACCTTAACCCTGATGTGAAGACGGAAGTGAAGCAGCACTCACCTGTAGAAGGAGGCGTGCAGCAGGTGTTTGAAGCAGGGACGTCTGTCTCCTCTTCTCAGGGCCACAAATAGTCCTTTCTTGTCGGGGGAACACCTTGCCATGGCTTTGAAGCTGATACTTCCAGAAGGTAGACTTCCCTCCAGCTTGTGGCTCATCAGGAGCAAGTGAACTGCAGCCGAGTTCCCTTCAAAAAGGAAATGTTTGCTTTAATGAGTGCAGTTATTGAAATTCATATTTAATGCATTATCGCGTTAACTTTGACATCCCTGGTAAAAAATATTACCAAACATCTTTGACAATCAAGGCATGATCGTAACAATCCACATTTTGTATCATTAATGTGTGAAACTGCTATCTAAACATGGAAGTGTAGCACCTCTCCTCTAAATGCAAGTGCTCCTAAAGCAGGAATACAAACTCTTAATGACGAAAAAATATAGCTTTCTGCGATTAATCGCGTTGATTTTGAGTTAGCTACGAACAATGCGATTAATCGCGATTAAATATTTGAATTGTTTGACAGCCCTAGTATTTATATACATATAAATGTTTTAAATATAAAAAAGTGGGCAATTGCAGCCAAGTTCCCCCCGCTACGGCACGGCTCCAGTGTCAAAAAGGAAGTGTTCGCGTCAATCGCCTGATTAGAAAAAATTGTGCTGTTATTGAAATTTATAGTTAACGCGAGTTAACTATAGTTAACTGGAGTAAAAAATGTCACCTAACATCTTTGACAATCAAAACATGATCGCAACAATCCACATTTTGTGTTACTAATGTGTGAAACTGCTATGGAAGAGTAGCTCCTCTCCTCTAAATGCAAGTGCTCCTAAAGCAGGACAACTAATTCTGTTGAGCTGTCTCAAATAGCAGAATGATTTTATTAAAGCAAATTTATTGTCCAGTCATGGTATTAAAAACTTCAAAATGATCCGTCCAGAATACATTTAAATAATGACGAAAAAATATATCTTTATGCGATTGATCGCGTTGATTTTGAGTTAACTACGAACAATGTGATTAATCGTGATTAAATAATTTAATCGTTTGACAGCCCTAGTATTTATATACATATAAATGTTTTAAATATAAAAATGTGGATTTAAGTGACACGGGCAAATGAATGATTAATTGATTGATTGGATATTTTACAGCACATTTACATTTAAAATGTAAATGTGCGTTTGGGTCCAATTGAATTAATAGACATGATTGTGGCACCGACATTTCATGAAACGTCACAAAAAAAATACAAGGGGAGTGAGAGCATATGTACATCAACACAAACATGACATAAAACCTAAAATATGCGGAAAGAACCATTAAGGAAATACAAGAAAGAAGACTTTTCAGGCTTGTTTTTAAAAACGGCATTTTCCGAGGGTTGAGGGTGGACTGCAATAAAAGTAAAGTCTTGAAAGTTTGTTGCAGTGGAGGACGTGGCAGACATTGATGGACAACGCAGACGTGCGAGTGAAGATTAGCGCCCCTCGCTAATTAGCCATCCCCCCCGCCGTTGTTATCTGCAATCATTTGATATCGACTCCTTCAAAAGGACGTTTATCGCCGCTTTCTTCTCCACTGCCAAGTCTCCGTCACACTGATTAGAAGACACATTTCACCTTTCAACTGAAGAGAAACCACAACACTGCTCTTGTTGTTGGCGAGCGGGAGAGGACGCGCACGTTCTTCAACACCAGGATGCGTTTATTCCGCATCTGGCAAACAACAAACTCTCTGCGTCGTTTCCTTTTCTGTCGGCGCTCACATAATTGGCCTTGGGAGGTTTTGGCGGAGCTTCAAAGGGGAACAATACACCTGTTTGCTTCATTATGTCACACACACACACACACACACACACACACACACACACACACACACACACACACACACACACACACACACACGCACACACACACACACACACACACACACGTGCCTTTTTATTAGGAACCCTCAGCCAAATGAGTCGCTGCCTTTCCCGTCTGGTAGCGGACACTACATTAGGTACACCTGCACATCCTGAAGCGATCAGGCCGAGCAAACAAAAACATTTTGGGCGTACAAAAACATTTATTCACATTTCAACTGCAATTATGGAGGTTAATTTTTGATGTTTCGGGGTTTTTTTTTTACACTGAAGTGAATTTTGTGAACTGAATGTTGTTTTGCATTGAATGATGCTGACAATCTCATTGAATAAAATAAACATTGTCAGCAAAGCGCTTGTTTAAAAAGAATATATTTTTTAAATTTGTTGTAAAAAAAAAAAAAAAAATTGGGAACATTTTTTTTCAGTGCATAGAAATTCAGTGTAAAAAATATTCAGTGTACAAAAATGGTTTCAGGCCTAATTTACCGGAAGCAATTGTTTTTACGATGAATTTTTCAGCACTGAATTTTAATACACTGAAATGTAAAATACTTTTTTTTATTTAATAGCCAGCATAATTTGACTGTATTTGTGAGCACAATTGGTGTGTTTAAACATATTTCATCAAGTTAAGCTCATGAAGTTGAACGATGCGGACACGTTTGTTACTGGACACTTTCTAATAAATGTTGCATATTTTGTGTTTACCATAACAATTTCAAGTTTATTCTGACAAAAAAGGCATAAAACTACGGAGCCCCTAAAGGGACATGGGAGAAAAAATGTATTTATAATTTTTTTTAAAATTTTTTTAGACATGTATCTCGTGCGCACGAGAAACTTTTTATAAAGTTATAAATAATAATAATAATAATAATTATATATATATATATATATATATATATATATATATATATATTTTTTTTTAGACATGTATCTCGTGCGCACAAGAAACTTTTTATAAAGTTATAAAAAAAATAAAATAAATAATATATATATATATATTTTTTTTTTTGTACAAAAATGGTTTCAGGCCTAATTTACCGGAAGCAATTGTTTTTACGATGAATTTTTCAGCACTGAATTTTAATACACTGAAATGTAAAATACTTTTTTTTATTTAATAGTCAGCATAATTTGACTGTATTTGTGAGCACAATTGGCGTATTTAAACA
This sequence comes from Nerophis lumbriciformis, assembly GCF_033978685.3. Classification (NCBI taxonomy): domain Eukaryota; kingdom Metazoa; phylum Chordata; class Actinopteri; order Syngnathiformes; family Syngnathidae; genus Nerophis; species Nerophis lumbriciformis. The sequence goes on from NC_084563.2 coordinate 549,078, forward strand.
TATTTCATCAAGTTCAAGCTCATGACTCAGTAAGTTGAACGATGCGGACACGTTTGTTACTGGACACTTTCTAATACCGCCTTGGAGACTTTGCACGCATAAGAAATATGCAGCTATATATCGACACGCGCTGTTCAATGATTATTACCTATGTCTAGCTTTACGTGCAATTGTGTGCTTAGCTGTTGTGTAGCTGCTTGCGCCTTGTAGCCATTAGCCTAGCATGTTGACTTTAGTACAACAGAAGAAATTGTGTGCTTATTGGAGGACATTTAGATGATACCAGCTGCAAAAAAAGTTATTGCGTTATTATTAGTATTTTATTAATTAATTAGTTTTTAATTATTTAGCATTAATATTAATTAATATTATTTTATTAGTTCATTAATTTTAAATTTTTTTGCATCATTATTATTATTTTATTAATTCATTCATTTTTAATTATTTATAATAAAACAAATGTTGAATTAAAAATACATTTGATTTACTATTAATAAATTACTTCATTTTTAATTTATAATTAAAAAATATATTGCCTTGAAAATACAATCAATTTATTATCAATAAATAACTTATTTTTATTATTTAGAATGGAAAAATATTACATTAAAAATTCTATTAATTTATTGTCAATAACTTCATTTTTAATTATTTTTAATAAAAAAAGATTACATGAAAAATACAATTAATTTAATATCAATAAATTACTTCATTTTTAATTATTGATAATAAAAAAATATCAAATGAAAAATAACTAATTTATTATCAATACATTACTTCATTATTATTATTATTTTATTAATTCATTCATTTTTAATTATTTATAATAAAAACAAATGTTGAATTAAAAATACAGTTGATTTACTATTAATAAATTACTTCATTTTTAATTTATAATTAAAAAATACATTGCCTTGAAAATACAATTAATTTATTATCAATAAACAACTTATTTTTATTATTTAGAATGGAAAAATATTACATTAAAAATTATATTAATTTATTATCAATAACTTCATTTTTTATTATTTTTAATAAAAAAAAATTACATGAAAAATACAATTAATTTAATATCAATAAATTACTTCATTTTTAATTATTGATAATAAAAAAATATCAAATGAAAAATAAATAATTTATTATCAATACATTACTTCATTTTTAATTACTTATAATACAACAAATATTAAATGAAAAATACAATTAATTTAAATATTCCTGTAGCCAGATGAGGTGGATCGGGCCCCTGCTTAGGCTGCTGCCCCCGCGACCCCACCTCCCACAAGTGGAAGAAGATGGATGGAATTGGAGTATTAATAATTGTGTATTTATTAGTTATTAATGATATGCTAAAGGAACTGCGTGGCCCTTCATGTTCAGGGGCCACACTCCACAATCCTCACTTGACCCACATGTACTTTTACATTCTGCTTTCATTTGCGGGGAAACAAAAGGGAACAATTTGTTTAATCGATTTGCAGTTTCCCAGAAGAGCTGAGTCAGCTTTTCGAGGCAAAAAAAAAAAAAAAAAAAACCTGTTTCGACTCTCCAGCTCGTGGTAACCTAATCGTCCGCCGCGGGGAAATGTTGATGCAGCCTCGCCGCCGCGCTTGACGTGCTTTCCCAGCAAAACAAGTCGCACGGTGCTAACTGGGTCTGGAGGACAGGAAGTAGGTCTTCATTGAGACTTGACATCAAAACCAGGTCCTGAGTGGGTTGTTGTGCTGTGGTTTCTTTTACTCACCTCCTCCTCCAGTGATAATATTACTCAGTTTATTTATTGTACATTATTAACTCAGGGCCGCGGTTAGAAGTTAGCAGTGTTTGGAAAATGACTTTTAAAAACTAATTAATTATAGTAATTTGTTACTTTGCTAAAAAAAAAAGGCACTGAATTACTATTTTGATTTCAAAAAAAGTTCAACTACCTGGCATATGCAGTTGAGACGTTTCATGAGAGCAGAGTGTGTGCGTCCTTAAAAGGCGGCGCTTGTTGCTAGGTGACGTGTGATGCCAGTGCCCAGACAGAGCAGCATTAGATAAGCTTTGCTTGTTAGCTCAGACTGGCAGTTTGCGGCTTGGTTGAATCTTTTCACCGGATCGTGTTTTAACTCTCATTGCTCAAAAAATAATAATGAATCAAAATCAATGCTATTCAAAAATCCAATGACTTCAATAGTTCCACTTTGAAATATTTTTGGGGGGTAAAATGTTGTATATTTTGTGTGTTTACCATAACAATATCAAGTTTATTTAGACAAAAAAGGCATAAAACTACGGAGCCTCTAAAGGAACATGGGAGAAAAAAAATTATTTATACATTTTTTTATTTTTTTTTTAGACATGTACCTTGTGCGCACGAGGAACTTTTTATAAAGTAAAAAAATTAATATAATTTAAATTTAATTAATTCACCAGAAACTTTCTCGTGCGCACGAGATACATATCAAAAAAAAAAAAAAAAAGTTTTTTTTTTAATTGTTTTTTTATATACGAGATACATGTCTAAAAAAAAAAAAAAAAATTTTTTTTTTTTTATAACTTTATTAAAGTTTCTCGTGCGCACGAGATACATGTCTAAAAAAAAAATTTTTTTATTTTTTTATTTTTTATAACTTTATTAAAGTTTCTCGTGCGCACGGGATACATGTCTAAAAAAAAATATATTTTTATTTTTATTTTTTATTTTTATAACTTTATTAAAGTTTCTCTTGTGCACGAGATACATGTCTAAAAAAAAAAAAATTTTATTTTTATTTATTTTTTTATAACTTTATTAAAGTTTCTCGTGCGCACGAGATACATGTCTAAAAAAAAAAAAAATTTATTTTTTATTTTTTATTTTTATAACTTTATTAAAGTTTCTCGTGTGCACGAGATACATGTCTTAAAAAAATAAAAAATAATTTATTTTTATTTATTTTTTTATAACTTTATTAAAGTTTCTCGTGCGCACGAGATACATGTCTAAAAAAAAATATATATATATTTTTTAATTTTTATTTTTTATAACTTTATTAAAGTTTCTCGTGCGCACGGGATACATGTCTAAAAAAAAAAAAAAAAAAATTTTATTTTTATAACTTTATTAAAGTTTCTTGTGTGCACGAGATACATGTCTAAAAAAATATATATATATTTTTATGTTTTATTTTCATAACTTTATTAAAGTTTCTCGTGCGCACGAGATACATGTCTAAAAAAATATATTTTTATTTTTATTTTTTATTACTTTATTAAAGTTTCTCGTGCGCACAAGATACATGTCTATTAAAAAAATAAATAAAATAAAAATACAATTCCCCCATGTCCCTTTAGGGGCTCCGTATAAAACAAATCAAAAACGAAAACAAATAAAAATAAAATAATAATAATCCATGAATAAATATGAAGCTGATCCAGAGACTTAAGTGTTAAAAGTTT
>NC_084563.2:557500-580000 GCF_033978685.3 Nerophis lumbriciformis
TTTATCTTACCTACAAATAAATATATTTATTAATTAAAAAAAAACAAAAAAAAACTAAAAACATTTTTACTATATTTTGCTAAAAACATCAAAATTAATTGTATTTTTATTTGTATTTTTTCTGACTCCTTATTACATCCAGCCATATAATTATACATTCAAATAAACATATTTGAAATAATTGATTTTAAATTATCATAATAATTCATATAAAATGACCATATTTAATTATTAAAATAATTGTTGTTGAAATAGTAAAATAGAATAAAATAAAACTAAATAAACTAAATTAAATTAGAAAAATATACAATCAAATTAAAAATCTAAATTAATTGAAAATACAATAAAATAAAATGCAATTAGAAAAATAAAATAAAATAAAATAAAATACAATGAAATAAATAAATACAACTAAATTAAATTAAATACAATTAAATTGAATTTAAAAAAAATAAAATGGAACAGACTAAAATAAAATAAAAGAAGACAATTAAATAAAATGGAATAAGATATTTAAGAGCAACATGGGGGTTAGGCTTTCACTGCAACGACGTGACTCCACACAAACATCCATCCATTTCCTACCGCTTGTCCCTTTTTGGGGTCGCGGGGGGTGCTGGAGCCTATCTCAGCTGCATTCGGGCGGAAGGCGGGGTACACCCTGGACAAGTCACCACCTCATCACAGGGCCAACACAGACAGACAGACAACATTCACAAACTCAGTGTTGCCAATCAACCTATCGTAGCCAAATATGGGCGTGAAACATCCTGTCAACTTCTTTAATGGAGGAGAGCAAAGACAAGAGAAAGTCTCCTTCCAACAAAGTCAAAGATGGCCACTAACTCTTGTTTATTTTCCTGCAGACTTGAACCCGAGGGCCTCTGGACGGCGTGGTGCTGCGGTTGGATAACCTTGCTCGCCTGACCACGCTCATTTGTTTGATAAAAACACTTTTTTTTACACTTGATTGCAGGGAAAAAAGGGGATTTATGCTCAATTTGAAACACATTTAGAAGGATTGGGAGTTGGACTTTTTTGATTTTTGCCTTCAGTGTGCGTGAAAGAAAGGTCCTGCAGAGCGCCATCAACACGCCAATGTGGCGCAGACCAAGAAAGGTCGTTGAGAGCGCCATCAACAAGCAAGAAAGGTCGTTGAGAGCGCCATCAACAAGCAAGAAAGGTCGTTGAGAGCGCCATCAACAAGCAAGAAAGGTCGTTGAGAGCGCCATCAACAAGCAAGAAAGGTCCTTGAGAGCGCCATCAACAAGCAAGAAAGGTCCTTGAGAGCGCCATCAACAAGCAAGAAAGGTCGTTGAGAGCGCCATCAACAAGCAAGAAAGGTCGTTGAGAGCGCCATCAACAAGCAAGAAAGGTCGTTGAGAGCGCCATCAACAAGCAAGAAAGGTCGTTGAGAGCGCCATCAACAAGCAAGAAAGGTCGTTGAGAGCGCCATCAACAGCCAAGAAAGGTCGTTGAGAGCGCCATCAACAGGCCATTGTGGTGGAAAGCAACAAAGCGGCCACACAAGAAACTTGTACGGCGCTGGCCCTTTAAGAAGGAGAAGCAATTCGAGACATAGCGGGAGCGTGGCGCCGAGGTACCTGAGCCAGCGCAACATTTACGAGCCAAAGGGGTCAGAGGTCAGGGTCGTGCGGGGGTGATTTGTCTGGGAGTCTCCACAAAGGTAGCCCAGGAAAAGTCCCTCATTTCCAGAAGAAAGGAGGAGACTAAATGTGATGTTTTACGACGTGTGTGTTGCCGCTAATTAAACCCCCCCCCCCCCAGCCTCTGTCAGCCACAAGCAGCCTGATGTATCACTCCTGATAAAACATCTACATCTGATACTGAACTGATCAGGATGTTTGTGGTCCACCACACCGATATCACACTTTTTGCATCATAAGTAGGAGTGCCCCAATCTCATGTCAAAATTGGTCCGATATCGGCCTGCACGTGAAATGTGTGATATCATGTGTGATACGAGCAGTCCTGCAGCGTGTTTACTGGTGTGTGATATCATGTGCGATACAAGCGGTCCTGCGGCGTGTTTACTTGTGTGTGATATCATGTGCGATACAAGCAGTCCTGCAGCGTGTTTACTTGTGTGTGATATCATGTGCAATACAAGCAGTCCTGCAGTGTGTTTACTGGTGTGTGATATCATGTGCAATACAAACACGTTTGCGGTTTCTGTACTTGTGTGATCTTAAACCTAAGAACAGGACATAAAACACTTAAAATGTGAACATAAGAATAGCATACAAATATCTTTTAAAATGTAAATGTAGGAACAGGACATAAAACACTTAAAAAGTAAACAATGTGACAGAACATAAAAACACTTAAAATGTAAACATAAGAACAGGACATAAAACAGCTACAATGTTAACATAAGAACAGGACATACAAACACTTAAAATGTAAACATAAAAACAGGACATAAAATATTTAAAATATAAAGAATGGAACAGGACATAAAAACACTTAAAATGAAAACAAGAACAGGACATACAAACACATTACATGTAAACATAAAAACAGGACATAAAAACACTTAAAATGTAAAGAATGGAACAGGACATAAAATATTTAAAATATAAAGAATGGAACAGGACATAAAAACACTTAAAATGAAAACAAGAACAGGACATACAAACACATTAAATGTAAACATAAAAACAGGACATAAAAACACTTAAAATGTAAACATAAGAACAGGACATAAAACACTTAAACTGTAAATAATGGAACAGGACATAAAACCATTAAAATGTAAACACAGGAAGAGGACATAAAACACTTAAAATGTAAACAAGAACAGGACATAAAACACTTAAAAAGTAAACAATGTGACAAAACATAAAAACACTTAAAATGTAAATTTAAGAACAGGACATAAAAACACTAAAAATGTAAACATAAGAACAGGACATGAAAACACTTAAAATGTAAACATAAGAACAGGACATAAAAACACTTAAAATGTAAACAATGGAACAGGATATAAAACACTTAAAATGTAAACACAGGAAGAGGACATAAAAACACTTAAAATGTAAACAAGAACAGGACATAAAACACTTAAAATGTAAACACAGGAAGAGGACATAAAAACACTTAAAATGTAAACAAGAATAGGACATAAAACACTCAAAATGTAAACAAGAACAGGACATAAAAACACTTAAAATGTAAACAAGAACAGGACATAAAACACTTAAAATGTAAACAAGAACAGGACATAAAAACACTTAAAATGTAAACAAGAACAGGACATAAAACACTTAAAATGTAAACAGGAAGAGGACATAAAACACTTAAAATGTAAATGTAGGAACAGGACATAAAACACTTAAAATGTAAACAAGAACAGGACATAAAACACTTAAAATGTAAACAAGAACAGTACATAAAACACTTAAAATGTAAAGAATGGAACAGGACATAAAAACATTTAAAATGTAAAGAATGGAACAGGACATAAAAACATTTAAAATGTAAAGAATGGAACAGGACATAAAACACTTAAAATGTAAAGAATGGAACAGGACATAAAACATTTAAAATGTAAAGAATGGAACAGGACATAAAAATATTTAAAATGTAAAGAATGGAACAGGACATAAAACATTTAAAATGTAAAGAATGGAACAGGACATAAAACATTTAAAATGTAAACAAGAACAGGACATAAAACATTTAAAATGTAAACAAGAACAGGACATAAAACATTTAAAATGTAAAGAATGGAACAGGACATAAAACACTTAAAATGTAAACAAGAACAGGACATAAAACATTTAAAATGTAAAGAATGGAACAGGACATAAAACATTTAAATGTAAAGAATGGAACAGGACATAAAACATTTAAAATGTAAAGAATGGAAGAGGAATATTTAAAATGTAAAAGGACTAAAACATTTAAATGTAAAGAATGGAAGAGGAATATTTAAAATGTAAAAGGACTAAAACATTTAAATGTAAATAATAGAACAGGACATAGAAGACAAGGGAGCTTGCAGTAAAAGTAGTATATTGAAGAAATAAAGACTATTCCTGCAGCAGGAATGAGAAACAAGTGAAGACTTTATTCTCCAAGCTTTAAAAGTGTGACAGAATATTTTCCCACAAAGGTGCACTTTTGGCTCAAACTATTGCCAGAGTTGGACTTGGACTCGCTGGTCCTCTCTCAGCGTTCTGACACCTTCTGGCTTCAAAGCGCCTCTGCCAAGTGTTGACTTTGGTTTGTGTCCCGTCAAAGTACGAGAGCAATTAAAATGTGCCCTGAAGAAGTTCCCATGGGAAGAACAGCAGAGTTTGCTGGTGAAAAGTACCACTGTGACTACTTTCACACACTAGAAGCAAACCTGGTCCTGGTTTTACACTCCATCCCTTTTAACCTGCAATGTTTCAAATTCATTCTTTAACGTCTTACTATGACCAGTAATTTATTAACCAAAGACCTAGAAAAAGGTCTGGATGACCAAGGACTTGGACTTGATGACCAATGATTTATTAACCAAAGACCTAGGAAAACGTCTGGATGACCAAGGACTTGAGGACCAATGATTTATTAACCAAAGACCTGGAAAAAGGTTTGGATGACCAAGAACTTGATAAAATATTTAAAAATATTTTTATTACAAATAATTACAAATATTTAAAAATGTTTGTATTCAAAATAATTACAAATAAATACAAATAATTACAAATATTTAAAAGTAATTAAAAATAAAAAATATTTAAAAAAATATTTAAAAATATTTTTATTAAAAATATGTACAAATATTTTTTATTAAAAATTATTAAAAATATTTTAAAATAATTAAAAATATTTTAAAAATAATTAAAAATATTTAAAAGTATCTTAAAATATTTTTAAATAATTAAAAATATTCTAAAAATATTTAAAAATAATTTAAAATATTTTAAAGTATTTACAAATATTTTTAAATAATTACAAATATTCTAAAAATATTTAAAAATAATTTAAAATATTTAAATTTACAAATATTTTTAAATAATTAAAAATAACTAAAAATAATTTATTTTTTTTATTTTTTTTTAAAAATAATTACAAAAATGTAAAAATATTTAAAAATAACTACAAATATTTAAAAATTATTAAAATTAAAACTAATTTGTATTAAAAATTATTAAAAATATTTAAAATAATTACACATATTTGAAAAAATAATTACAAATAATTACAAATATTTAAAAAATAATTACAAATATTTAAAAATAATAAGAAATATTTACAAATATTTAAAAATTATTAAAAATATTTAAAAAGTATTAAGAATAATTAGAAATATTAAAAGAAATAATTAAAAATATTTAAAAATAATTACAAATAATTTAAAATATTTAAAAATAATTAAAAATATTTACTAATATTTAAAAGTATTTACAAATCTAATTTTTTTTTTTTTAATAACTAAAAATAATTATTTTTTTAAAAAAATATTTAAAAATAATTACAGAAATTTAAAAATATTTGAAAATAACTAAACATATTTAAAAATTATTAAAATTAAAACATATTTGTATTAAAAATTATTAAAAATATTTAAAATAATTAAAAATATTTGAAAAAATAATTACAAATAATTACAAATATTAAAAAAATATGTACAAATATTTAAAAATTATTAAAAATATTTAAAAAGTATTAAAAATAATTAAAATATCAAAAGAAATAATTAAAAATATTTAAAAAATAATAAAAAATATTTAAAAATAATTACAAATAATAAAACATATTTAAAAATAATTACAAATAATAAAAAATATTTAAAAATAATTAAAAATATTTTATAATAATTAAAAATATTTAAAAATATTTTTATTAAAATACAAATATTTACAAAGTCACTCAAATGTGAAATATAACCAAAAGTATGCCAATACCCAAAAAAGTATCAATACTAAAAGGGATCCCAATTAGGCATGGGTACTGTTCACATTGAAAGTGATACGGTACCAATTCACGGTGCCTGGGGATCGATACCGGTATTCAGCAGTAAACATTTTTAATGTGTGTTAATAAAAACACTCATTGTTTTTAATAATAAAATCGATTTTTTTCATTGCGCAAACTTAAATTCCGCATTATAAGCCGCTACTTTCCCCCCCTACACTTTGAACCCTGCGGGTGTGACTAATTCACACATTTGTCTTTGCTGACGGACACAATTCAAACATTTCAAAAAACAAAGAAAGAAGCAAATACACTGAAAAGATGCGTTATTGTTTGTGCTAGAGAACCGAATCGTTAAACGGACTCGACAGCGCAATCGGGAACGGACAAATCTGATCAATTACCGGATAAAATACTGAAAAGTGTAATTAAGTCCTGAAAGTTCCAACATTTGACAAACTCATCAACCAAGCCAGCTTTGAACATGATTGGGAGTGCATGAGAAAGTAGAAATGTAAACAAAACAAAAAAACGTGTTTATTTACTGTCCAAAAAGAGCAGAAAGTGCTGATGAGCTAATGACTTTCAGCCATCTCTGACAACAGGAGGTTGCCTACAGCCACAGCAGTTTTTTCTAGCGGGTGCTAATTGGTGACAGCCCTGAGTAGCAACATTTTATAACGCATACAGAGCTAGATAAAGCCGCTTCCCCTCTCTACGCCCAAATAAGGAACGTTCTCTCTCTCTCTCTCTCTCACACACACACACACACACACACACACACACACACACACACACACACAGACAGACACACACACACACACACACACACACACACGCAGAGAGAGGGACTCCTGGAGCAAATGTGGCGAGCAGAAAAAAATGGAAAAGACAACAACTTTCACCTCAACCAAAACATGGCCGCCCCTCCAAGCATAAACAATGTGAGTGAAAACCACGACTCGTTTATGTAATCCTCCTAGACAAAACACACACACGCACGCACGCACACGCACACACACACACACACACACACGCACACACACACACGCACACACAAACGAGGCTGACACTAAAGACAATCCTCTTAAAGACAATGCAAATAATTGCCCAGGTCTACGTGTTGTCCAAGAAGTTCCCCCTCACTCATAAACACTTTATAATGGGACTGCAGCTTGTATTTCCAGCTGGATCCAGAAGATAGATGTTTGAAGCGCCTGGTTTGCCAGAGCATAAGAAGTCGTAGCAGAAGGAATGACGGGTACTTTCTACATTCAAAACAGTGATGAGCAACACCTTTTTTGGAGATTCCAATGGGCCAAATAATAATATATTTATATTAAAAAAATAATACATAATAATAATAAACTACTCAAGTAATTTCATGATTTTAGCTAATAAGGAGGTTGAAGTAAAATCAATTCTTTAAATAAATATGCTTAAATTAAAGAAAAAAAATCTGATTAAAAAATGTTTTTTGAATTATAGATAATTATTTTGAATTAAAGATAATCATTTTGAATTAAACATTTTTAAATAATTATTTATTCTTTAAATATCGTTAAATATTTTTTAAATATTTTTACATATTTCTAAATATTTAAAAAAATAATAATTTGTTTTTAATAAATATAAAAATAATTATTTTTAATCATTTTAAATAATTGTAATTTTTTTTAAATATTTGTTATTATTTTTTAAAACAAATAAATATTTTTAACTTTTTTTTAAATATTTTTTAATTTAAAAAAAAATAATTTTATTTTTTTTAAATATTTAAAAATAAAAATAATTATCTATATCTAGATTCAAAACTATTTAAAAAAATTAAAAAATATTTAAAAATAATTATCTATATTTAAAAATAATAATTTTTAATTATTTTTAATCACACATAATTATTTTTAATTATAATTATTTTTAATTATTGATAATTATTTTTAATTATAGATAATTATTTTAAATAAAAAAAAAATTAAATAATTATTTAATTATTTTTAATTAAAATATTTTTAAATAATTACTTAATTATTTTTATTTGAAATATTTTTAAATATTTAAAATTATTTTTAGTTATTTGTAAATATTTGTAATTATTTTTAAATATTTAATTTTCTTTAAACATTTTTATTTTATTTTTTAAATATTTTTAAATATATATATATATATATATATATATATATATGGTGTCAGCATCTTTACACCTCCCCATGTTGCAAGTCTTAAGTGAGGTAAAATGTAGTCAAAAGTGCTTATGCTGCTCGAGGTTTTTTTTCCTTGTCTCAAACTGAGTCCCGCCCCCACCATAGGAGCTTAGTTCTACTTTCCTTTCACGTTAAAATGTAGCTAACATAGCCATGCTAATGTCGCTTACCTAGCATGATGTTAAAATATCATGTAGCTCACATAGCTATGCTAGTGTTGCTAACCTAGAATGATGTTACAATGTCACGGTAGCATGCAGCTTACATAGCTATGCTAATGTTGCTAAGTTAAAATGTCACATTATCATGTCGCTAACATAGCCACGCTAATGTTGCTTACTTATCATGATGTTGAAATGTAATGTTAGCATGTAGCTCACAAAGTTATGCTAGTGTTGCTAATCTAAAATGATGTTACAATGTAATGCTAGCATGTAGCTTATAGAGCTATGCTAGTGTTGCTAACGTTTCTGTCCTCCATGTTGTGTTGTTGATACAGTACACCTATTACATTGGACAAGTGCTCAATTATGGTACATATCTCAAGTACACAATAGCGCTTCTTGGAGACATACTCCTTAGCATTGACGACACACACACACACACACACACACACACACACACACACACACACACACACACACACACACACACACACACACACACACACACACACACACACACAGAGTAAAAAGTAGTAGTAGAGTGCGTGTGTGACGCACCACAAACTAACCACTGTGATCATAAGTCACAAACACAATTTGTACCATTTGACTTTTTATAACCAGTCTTAAAAATTATTGTTTTGAAGAAAAAAAAAAGAAGAAAAAATTGGCAATTTGAAGACTGTTTATTATGTGCTCTTAATTTGAAAATAAGGTCAGTAATAAAAAAAAAAAAAAGACATGTGTAACACAGCTGCTAGAATTAGTGGTGGACTGAGACCCTAACAATGGAATATTCTGCATGTGCTAACACTTTCATGTGCTAACACTTGCATGTGCTAACACTTTCATAACAGGCAACTTTTCATGCTCACATTCGCCCTTTTTGCTGAAATGTCACCACAATTATTTTGCTTGCTTTTTCTCCACCGTTTGCATTTTTTATTCCGTTTAAGTCTGATACTCTAATAAATATGATGCTCTACAGTCTTTTCACAAACTATTTATGTACATCATGCTAAATTAGCAACACTAGCATAGCTATGTAAGCTACATGCTAATGCTACATTTTAGCATAGCTAAGTAAGCTACATGCTAATGTTACATTTTAACGTCATGCTAAGTTAGCAACACTAGCATTATTATGTAAGCTACATGCTAATGTTACATTTTAACATCATGCTAAGTTAGCAACACTAGCATAGCTATGTAAGCTACATTCTAATGTAACATTTTAGCATAGCTATGTAAGCTACATGCTAATGTTACATTTTAACATCATGCTAAGTTAGCAACACTAGCATTATTATGTAAGCTACATGCTAACGTTACATTCTAACATCATGCTAGGTTAGCAACACTAGTATAGCTATGTAAGCTACATGCTAATGTTACATTTTAGCATAGCTATGTAAGCTACATGCTAACGTTACAATTTAACATCATGCTAAGTTAGCAACACTATCATTACTCCGTAAGTTAGATCCTATTTCGACATTTCAACGTCATGCTACGTTAGCAACACTAGCATAACAGCGATGTAGGCTACATGCTAACATTACATTTTAACACTATGCTAGGTTACACTAACTAAGCTATATATATAAATATATATATATAGATATATATATATATATATAGATATATAGATATATATATATATATATATATATATATATACTACATTCAGATGATTAAAATGTGTGTAAATAAGTAACAATTCAAAGGCAGCTTCCTAATTGGACGTGTCAGCATATTTCTAACACACACACACACACACACACACACACACACACACACACACACACACACACACACACACACACACACACACACACACACACACACACACACACACACACACACAGAGGCTATTTTCCATTGCACAGCACTAAAAGTGGAGGTATTTTATCCACCATGAAGTTGCTAAAGTTGGTGTGGTGTGCAGGCTGCTAAGTCGCGAGGAGGGTGTAGCGAGGAGGGTGTAGTGAGGAGGGTGTAGCGAGGAGGGTGTAGCGAGGGTTAGGGTGCAGGTGTGGTCCACCAGTCAGACTTTGGAGCTTTGCCAAAACGCGTTAAACTGTTTTTTTGCGGCCCTAAATGATAAAGCAGGCGTGGAAGTGAAACAAATGGTTGTGTTGAGTTTGTCTAACACGATACAGATATTGATGTGATGTGATATCAGCACAAATCATACATACTTGCATTATTTACTAGTGTGGAATGTTAGAAAAGGTTTGATCAGGTGAAATGAGTCCAACAGAATAATGAAAAACACTAACTTGTTGATTATTAACCATCTGGAATGGACTCATGCTGTCTTTAAGGTGAAGTGGAGAGGCAATTGCTGCCTAGTCGCTCTCACATGACGTGGTCATTTAAATGATGCGGACACGTTTGTTAAGGGATGCTTGCTGACGCAGGCAAAGCAAGGCTACACTTTTCTAAAAATATACATTGGCTTGGCATCGGATCAATATCAGTATCGACCAATACTCAAGGCTCCGATATTGATATCGGAAGTGAACAATTTGTATCGGTACACCACTATTTGATACTGCTGTACCGCTTCAATTGCAATAGATCCTGCTTATAAAAAAAAGAAAAAGAAGGAAATAAGAAAAAAATAAATAAACCAAAAATAGGTAAATAAATAAAAATAAACAATTTAAAATGAAATTTAAATATATTTAAAAAATTAATAAATAAATGAACAAAAATAGGTAAATAACTAAAAATAAACAATTTAATATAAAATAAAAATGAATAAATAAAATAAAAAACTAAATAAACAAAACATTGATAAATAAATAAAAATACACAATTTAAAATAAAATTAAATAAATACAATAAAATTAAAAAGCAAAACATCCAAAATAGGTAAATAACTAAAAATAAACAATTTTAAATAAAATAAAATAAATACATAAAATAAAATAAAATGAAAAATAAACAAAAAAAGGTAAATAAATAAAAAATAAACAATTTAAAATTGAATTAAAAAATATATATTAAAAAATGAATAAATAAATGAACAAAAATAGGTAAATAACTAAAAATAAAGAATTTAAAATAAAATAAAAATGAATAAATAAAAATAAAAACTAAATAAACAAAAAATTGATAAATAAATAAAAATACACAATTTAAAATAAAATTAAATAAATACAATAAAATTAAAAAGCAAAAAATCTAAAATAGGTAAATAACTCAAAATAAACAATTTTAAATAAAATCAAATAAATACATAAAATAAAATAAAATGAAAAATAAACAAAAAATAGGTAAATAAATAAAAATAAACAATTTAAAATTAAATTTAAAAATATATATTAAAAAATGAATAAATAAATGAACAAAAATAGGTAAATAACTAAAAATATACAATTTAAAATAAAATAAAATAAATACAATAAAATTAAAAAGCAAAAATTGTAAAATAGGTAAATAACTAAAAATAAACTATTTTAAATAAAATAAAATAAATACATAAAATAAAATGAAAAATAAACAAAAAATAGGTAAATGAATAAAAATAAACAATTTAAAATTAAATTAAAAAATATATATTAAAAAATGAATAAATAAATGAACAAAAATAGGTAAATAACTAAAAATAAACAATTTAAAATAAAATAAATACAATACAATTAAAAAGCAAAAATTGTAAAATAGATAAATACTTAAAAATATATTTTTTTAAATAAAATCAAATAAATACATAAAATCAAATAAAATGAAAAAAAAAACAAAAAATAGGTAAATAATTAAAATAAACTTTTTTTGAATAAAATAAAATAAAGAAATAAAATCAAATAAAAATAAACAAATAAAATAACTAACTATATTTCCTGCTAAATGTGTCATTCACACATTTAAGTGACACAGCACAAAACAACAACAGAAAAAGCCGTGAATATTTGTGTTTATTATTCTGTGTTTTAAAGCATTCATCTTTATTCACGCCCACCTCATTATATATTCGCACACTTGACCCCTCCCTCACCTAGCGCTGCACTTGACCTTTGACCCCAATCTAAGCTCGTTAAGTCTAATTGAGCAGCGAGGAAATGGTTGCCGCAGTCTGGATGAGACATGAAGAGCAGCCAAAGTGGAACCAGGACCAGGACCAGAACCAGGACCAGAACCAGAACCCCCCCATGAGATGGTGGAACATCTGCTGGGGTGTCGGGTTGCTTTAGCGCTCGTTAGGGTCACCTCGTCACCAAGGCTGCCTTCAGGCTGTCCAGTCATGTGGGAAATAAGAGTTTGTCCAACATGACACACCACTACTACCAGGGAATAATGACAAGCTAACCCTCATAGACACACCACTACTACCAGGGAATAACCACAAGCTAACGGTCTGACCCTCATAGACACACCACTACTACCAGGGAATAATGACAAGCTAACGGTCTGACCCTCATAGACACACCACTACTACCAGGGAATAACCACAAGCTAACAGTCTGACCCTCAAAGACACACCACTACTACCAGGGAATAACCACAAGCTAACAGTCTGACCCTCATAGACACACCACTACTACCAGGGAATAATGACAAGCTAACGGTCTGACACACCACTACTACCAGGGAATAACCACAAGCTAACGGTCTGACACACCACTACTACCAGAGAATAATGACAAGCTAACGGTCTGACCCTCATAGACACACCACTACTACCAGGGAATAACCACAAGCTAACAGTCTGACCCTCATAGACACACCACTACTACCAAGGAATAATGACAAGCTAATGGTCCGACACAACATCACACACCCTCATAGACACACCACTACTACCAGGGAATAACCACAAGCTAACGGTCTGACCCTCATAGACACACCACTACTACCAGGGAATAATGACAAGCTAATGGTCCGACACAACATCACTCCCCCTCATAGACACACCACTACTACCAGAGAATAATGACAAGCTAACGGTCTGACCCTCATGGACACACCACTACTACCAGGGAATAATGACAAGCTAATGGTTTGACACAACATCACACACCCTCATAGACACACCACTACTACCATGGAATAATGACAAGCTAACGGTCTGACCCTCATGGACACACCACTACTACCAGGGAATAATGACAAGCTAATACCCTCTTTGTGGACAAGGAGACTCGAGCACATCCAATCTTGTTATCAAGCGGCGCTAACACAATCCAACAACAAGCTAACAAGCACAGCTGGGCTAAAACGCTGACATCACACATTCCCTAATGTAGACACTCCGCTCTCATGAAACGTCTTAAAGTAACGCATGCCAGTGTAGCACTGATAGCATGCTAGCTTTAAATGTTCTAGCCTCACCTCAGTGTCATATATTTTTGGTATTTTTACTAATGCTATCATGCTAGCATATTACTGCTAGCATGCTATCTTTTTAAGCTAATTTTGCAGGCGTACACCTCAGTGTCGTATTTTTTGTGCATTTTATTAACGCTAACTGTAGGCTCCAGCACCCCCGCGACACCCAGAAAGGGACAAGCGGTAGAAAATGGACGGATGGTTGTAAGCATGCTAGCTTTATTTAGCTTGCTTAACATGTATACACCCTCAGTGTCATATTATTTGGTATTTTACTAATGCTATCTGTAAGCATGCTATTATTAGCATATTACGCTAGCTTTTTTTTTGTAGCTCACTTTAGTCTTATTTTTTGTTTGTTTGTTACTACTTGGCCAGCGCTAACTGTTAGCATTTGAGTTTGCCTTTGCCTCTTGAACATTCACACTACATTTGTAGGGAAAAAACATGTTGTGGTTCTTTGCAAACATCTTCATCGTGTGCTGGTTTTCAAGGAGCAAAATACTTTCCCTCCCTTCGCTCCCCCGAGTGGATCTCCAAGAAGATTAGGAGGCTCTCCTTTGACCTCAGGCTCCGTGTTCAGCAAGTCTACTTTTGTGTGTGTGTGTGTGTGTGTGTGTGTGTGTGTGTGTGTGTGTGTGTGTGTGTGTGTGTGTGTGTGTGTGTGTGCGTGTGTGTGTGTGTGTGTGTGTGTTTCCTGCTCCCAAATAGAGCGGCGTGAAGAACAATGGCTTATTCTCCTGCGCCAGCCCTCCATTACGGGGCCCCTCGGCTTGGCAGCGCTGCCGGCCTCAGATTTCAACCACATGTACCGCGCTGGGAATCAAACGCTGGCACCCGGGCCCGCATAGCTGAGGCAGAATGCGGAGGAGGCGCTTTAGACCAGGAGCGAGCGAGGAGTGGACGCTCGGAAGAAGAAGAAAGTGGACTCCCCGTCTTGCAAGGCGGTGAAGGATGGACCCCTGACTGACCTCCAGGGGCCAGTAGCATGTAAACAGTCCAGGGGCCAGTAGCATGTAAACAGTCCAGGGGCCAGTAGCATGTAAACAGTCCAGGGGACAGTAGCATGTAAACAGTCCAGGGGCCGAGAAGCATGTAAACAGTCCAGGGGACAGTAGCATGTAAACAGTCCAGGGGACAGTAGCATGTAAACAGTCCAGGGGACAGTGGCATGTAAACAGTCCAGGGGACAGTAGCATGTAAACAGTCCAGGGGCCAGTAGCATGTAAACAGTCCAGGGGACAGTAGCATGTAAACAGTCCAGGGGACAGTAGCATGTAAACAGTCCAGGGGACAGTAGCATGTAAACAGTCCAGGGGACAGTAGCATGTAAACAGTCCAGGGGACAGTAGCATGTAAACAGTCCAGGGGACAGTAGCATGTAAACAGTCCAGGGGACAGTAGCATGTAAACAGTCCAGGGGCCGAGTAGCATGTAAACAGTCCAGGGGACAGTAGCATGTAAACAGTCCAGGGGCCAGTAGCATGTAAACAGTCCAGGGGACAGTAGCATGTAAACAGTCCAGGGGCCAGTAGCATGTAAACAGTCCAGGGGACAGTAGCATGTAAACAGTCCAGGGGCCGAGTAGCATGTAAACAGTCCAGGGGACAGTAGCATGTAAACAGTCCAGGGGCCAGTAGCATGTAAACAGTCCAGGGGACAGTAGCATGTAAACAGTCCAGGGGCCGAGTAGCATGTAAACAGTCCAGGGGCCAGTAGCATGTAAACAGTCCAGGGGACAGTAGCATGTAAACAGTCCAGGGGCCAGTAGCATGTAAACAGTCCAGGGGACAGTAGCATGTAAACAGTCCAGGGGCCGAGTAGCATGTAAACAGTCCAGGGGACAGTAGCATGTAAACAGTCCAGGGGCCAGTAGCATGTAAACAGTCCAGGGGACAGTAGCATGTAAACAGTCCAGGGGCCGAGTAGCATGTAAACAGTCCAGGGGCCAGTAGCATGTAAACAGTCCAGGGGACAGTAGCATGTAAACAGTCCAGGGGCCAGTAGCATGTAAACAGTCCAGGGGCCAGTAGCATGTAAACAGTCCAGGGGCCAGTAGCATGTAAACAGTCCAGGGGACAGTAGCATGTAAACAGTCCAGGGGCCAGTAGCATGTAAACAGTCCAGGGGCCAGTAACATGTAAACAGTCCAGGGGACAGTAGCATGTAAACAGTCCAGGGGCCGAGAAGCATGTAAACAGTCCAGGGGACAGTGGCATGTCAACAGTCCAGGGGCCAGTAGCATGTAAACAGTCCAGGGGACAGTAGCATGTAAACAGTCCAGGGGCCGAGAAGCATGTAAACAGTCCAGGGGACAGTGGCATGTAAACAGTCCAGGGGCCAGTAGCATGTAAACAGTCCAGGGGACAGTAGCATGTAAACAGTCCAGGGGCCGAGAAGCATGTAAACAGTCCAGGGGACAGTGGCATGTAAACAGTCCAGGGGCCAGTAGCATGTAAACAGTCCAGGGGACAGTAGCATGTAAACAGTCCAGGGGCCAGTAGCATGTAAACAGTCCAGGGGCCAGTAGCATGTAAACAGTCCAGGGGCCAGTAGCATGTAAACAGTCCAGGGGACAGTAGCATGTAAACAGTCCAGGGGCCAGTAGCATGTAAACAGTCCAGGGGCCAGTAGCATGTAAACAGTCCAGGGGACAGTAGCATGTAAACAGTCCAGGGGCCAGTAGCATGTAAACAGTCCAGGGGCCAGTAGCATGTAAACAGTCCAGGGGCCAGTAGCATGTAAACAGTCCAGTGGACAGTAGCATGTAAACAGTCCAGGGGCCAGTAGCATGTAAACAGTCCAGGGGACAGTAGCATGTAAACAGTCCAGGGGACAGTAGCATGTAAACAGTCCAGGGGCCAGTAGCATGTAAACAGTCCAGGGGACAGTAGCATGTAAACAGTCCAGGGGACAGTAGCATGTAAACAGTCCAGGGGCCAGTAGCATGTAAACAGTCCAGGGGACAGTAGCATGTAAACAGTCCAGGGGCCAGTAGCATGTAAACAGTCCAGGGGACAGTAGCATGTAAACAGTCCAGGGGACAGTAGCATGTAAACAGTCCAGGGGCCAGTAGCATGTAAACAGTCCAGGGGACAGTAGCATGTAAACAGTCCAGGGGCCAGTAGCATGTAAACAGTCCAGGGGACAGTAGCATGTAAACAGTCCAGGGGCCAGTAGCATGTAAACAGTCCAGGGGCCAGTAGCATGTAAACAGTCCAGGGGCCAGTAGCATGTAAACAGTCCAGGGGACAGTAGCATGTAAACAGTCCAGGGGCCAGTAGCATGTAAACAGTCCAGGGGCCAGTAGCATGTAAACAGTCCAGGGGACAGTAGCATGTAAACAGTCTAGGGGCCAGTAGCATGTAAACAGTCCAGGGGCCAGTAGCATGTAAACAGTCCAGGGGACAGTAGCATGTAAACAGTCCAGGGGACAGTAGCATGTAAACAGTCCAGGGGCCAGTAGCATGTAAACAGTCCAGGGGACAGTAGCATGTAAACAGTCCAGGGGACAGTAGCATGTAAACAGTCCAGGGGCCAGTAGCATGTAAACAGTCCAGGGGACAGTAGCATGTAAACAGTCCAGGGGCCAGTAGCATGTAAACAGTCCAGGGGCCAGTAGCATGTAAACAGTCCAGGGGACAGTAGCATGTAAACAGTCCAGGGGCCAGTAGCATGTAAACAGTCCAGGGGCCAGTAGCATGTAAACAGTCCAGGGGCCAGTAGCATGTAAACAGTCCAGTGGACAGTAGCATGTAAACAGTCCAGGGGCCAGTAGCATGTAAACAGTCCAGGGGACAGTAGCATGTAAACAGTCCAGGGGACAGTAGCATGTAAACAGTCCAGGGGCCAGTAGCATGTAAACAGTCCAGGGGACAGTAGCATGTAAACAGTCCAGGGGCCGAGAAGCATGTAAACAGTCCAGGGGCCGAGAAGCATGTAAACAGTCCAGGGGCCGAGAAGCATGTAAACAGTCCAGGGGACAGTAGCATGTAAACAGTCCAGGGGCCAGTAGCATGTAAACAGTCCAGGGGCCAGTAGCATGTAAACAGTCCAGGGGCCGAGAAGCATGTAAACAGTCCAGGGGACAGTAGCATGTAAACAGTCCAGGGGCCAGTAGCATGTAAACAGTCCAGGGGCCAGTAGCATGTAAACAGTCCAGGGGCCGAGAAGCATGTAAACAGTCCAGGGGCCAGTAGCATGTAAACAGTCCAGGGGACAGTAGCATGTAAACAGTCCAGGGGACAGTAGCATGTAAACAGTCCAGGGGACAGTGGCATGTAAACAGTCCAGGGGACAGTAGCATGTAAACAGTCCAGGGGCCAGTAGCATGTAAACAGTCCAGGGGCCAGTAGCATGTAAACAGTCCAGGGGACAGTGGCATGTAAACAGTCCAGGGGACAGTAGCATGTAAACAGTCCAGGGGCCAGTAGCATGTAAACAGTCCAGGGGACAGTAGCATGTAAACAGTCCAGGGGCCAGTAGCATGTAAACAGTGTCACTGCAAATGCAACTTTTTTACACCTACGCTTTGAACCACGCGACTCATAAAACCTGCGTTTTTCTTCACTGACCGCCATCATGCAAATACTTTTTATAAAACTCACGCTGAAAAGGTCCGCCATCGTTTGTGCTATGGCGCCATCTTTTGGACGAGTTTGCTCAATGCAAGTGTTTCCTATTTGTTTAAAGCTTTCAACCGGAAGTCAAAGTGCCGTTTTCCTCTTCCAGCCGTCCATAGCGTTACTACTTCATTCATCACTCCGAGTTTTACAATATAACTACAACTATTTCTACTTACTAAGCCGGCCCATGCGTGATGTCTGCATGTCGTACCTTCGTTAGCGTTAGCTAATATGCTAACACGTTTACGAGCGCCTGTGCTAGTGTTATCAACTCACAATGGCATTCTTTTTGTATTGTTTCAGTTTTGTAAATTCACCAAAACGTCAGCGTGGAGTTATTAAGTCTGTTTAGCTGAGTGGAGCGCTAGCTCGTGGCTCCATGACCATGACTTCTGTTTTGTTTGATCAGCCATTTTACTGCCCTGTTACAGACATCGTTTGGAAACAATTAAGGTATGTAAATAAACATTTACAGAATATATCCGTGTAAATAACTCATTTCATAACGTATATATCTGCGGCTATAATATGAAAACGTATTTTAATGGGTGTGGCTTATATAGTGGTGTGCTCTATAGTCCAGAAAATATGGTAATTATAATAAAACATTTTCAAGAGAGGTTACAGGTGAAAAAAGCCCCTTTTGGTTGCAAGAAAAAATATACATATTCATTTATATATATACAGGCGATGACTTCTGTTTTGTTTGATCAGCCGTTTTACTGCCCCGTCACAGACACCGTTTGGAAACAATTAAAGTATGTAAATAAACATTTACAGAATATTTCCGTGTAAATAACTAATTTCATAACGTATATATCTACGGCTAAAATATGGAAACATATTTGTTCCTAGCATTTAATGGGTGTGGCTTATATAACGGTGCGCTCTATAGTCCAGAAAATACGGTAATTATAATACAACATTTTCAAAATAGGTTACAGGGTGAAAAAGCCCCTTTTGGTTGCAAGAAAAAATATACATATTCATTTATATATATACAGGCGATGACTTCTGTTTTGTTTGATCAGCCGTTTTACTGCCCTGTCACAGACACTGTTTGGAAACAATTAAGGTATGTAAATAAACATTTACAGAATATTTCCTTGCAAATAACTAATTTCATAACGTATATATCTACGGCTAAAATATGGAAACATATTTGTTCCTAGCATTTAATGGGTGTGGCTTATATAACGGTGCGCTCTATAGTCCAGAAAATACGGTAATTATAATAAAACATTTTCAAAATAGGTTACAGGGTGAAAAAGCCCCTTTTGGTTGCAAAAAAAACAAAACATATTCATTTATATATATACCGGCGATGACTTCTGTTTTGTTTGATCAGCCGTTTTACTGCCCTGTCACAGACACCGTTTGGAAACAATTAAAGTATGTAAATAAACATTTACAGAATATTTCCGTGTAAATAACTCATTTCATAACGTGTATATCTACGGCTAAAATATGGAAACATATTTGTTCCTAGCATTTAATGGGTGTGGCTTATATAACGGTGCGCTCTATAGTCCAGAAAATACGGTAATTATAATAAAACATTTTCAAAATAGGTTACAGGGTGAAAAAGCCCCTTTTGGTTGCAAGAAAAAATATACATATTCATTTATATATATACAGGCGATGACTTCTGTTTTGTTTGATCCGCCGTTTTACTGCCTTGTCACAGACACCGTTTGGAAACAATTAAAGTATGTAAATAAACATCTACAGAATATTTCCGTGTAAATAACTCATTTCATAACGTGTATATCTACGGCTAAAATATGGAAACATATTTGTTCCTAGCATTTAATGGGTGTGGCTTATATAACGGTGCGCTCTATAGTCCAGAAAATACGGTAATTATAATACAACATTTTCAAAATAGGTTACAGGGTGAAAAAGCCCCTTTTGGTTGCAAGAAAAAATATACATATTCATTTATATATATACAGGCGATGACTTCTGTTTTGTTTGATCAGCCGTTTTACTGCCCTGTCACAGACACCGTTTGGAAACAATTAAAGTATGTAAATAAACATTTACAGAATATTTCCTTGCAAATAACTAATTTCATAACGTGTATATTTACGGCTAAAATATGGAAACATATTTGTTCCTAGCATTTAATGGGTGTGGCTTATATAACAGTGCGCTCTATAGTCCAGAAAATACGGTAATTATAATAAAACATTTTCAAAATAAGTTATGGGGTAAAAAAGCCCCTCTTGGTTGCAAGAAAAAATATACATATTCATATATATATTGGCGATGACTTCTGTTTTGTTTGATCAACCGTTTTACTGCCCTGTCACAGACACCGTTTGGAAACAATTAAAGTATGTAAATAAACATTTACAGAATATTTCCGTGTAAATAACTCATTTCATAACGTATATATCTACGGCTAAAATATGGAAACATATTTGTTCCTAGCATTTAATGGGTGTGGCTTATATAACGGTGCGCTCTATAGTCCAGAAAATACGGTAATTATAATAAAACATTTTCAAAATAGGTTACAGGTTAAAAAAAGCCCCTTTTGGTTGCAAGAAAAAATATACATATTCATTTATATATATACAGGCGATGACTTCTGTTTTGTTTGATCAACCGTTTTACTGCCCTGTCACAGACACCGTTTGGAAACAATTAAAGAATGTAAATAAACATTTACAGAATATTTCCGTGTAAATAACTCATTTCATAACGTGTATATCTACGGCTAAAATATGGAAACATATTTGTTCCTAGCATTTAATGGGTGTGGCTTATATAACGGTGCGCTCTATAGTCCAGAAAATACGGTAATTATAAAAAAACATTTTCAAAAGAGGTTACAGGTTAAAAAAAGCCCCTTTTGGTTGCAAGAAAATATATACATATTCATTTATATATATATATTGGCGATGACTTCTGTTTTGTTTGATCAACTGTTTTACTGCCCTGTCACAGACACCGTTTGGAAACAATTAAGGTATGTAAATAGACATTTACAAAAGACAAGCAGTAGAAAATGGATGGATGGATGGAAAATGTGTTTTACCGGCATATATCTGCAGCTAATATATGGAAAAAGATTGTTTTTCTTCTAAAAAAAACAGCATTTGGGCCATTTCCATGTGACCAGAAGAAGATGTTACATTTATAACTTATGAATAATAATGTGTTAATAACATAACTGTAAAATGTTAACAATAACAACTATACATTAGACAAGGATTTACACTTGTACCACTATAGTGCACTTTTTTTGTTTGTTTGTTTATTAAGTTTTATTGACAAAAATAGCCAAAAGTGCATCAAATGTTGTGTTTTTCTGCCCCAAACAAGCAAAAAATAAGAATGGAATCTAATAAATAAATAGAAACCACATTCCTAAATGGCCCCAGAGAGATACAACGACCAACAAGCACACAAAGGGCTCATCAACCACCCACATTTCAAGTGTGTTTCAATCAAGGTTGATTTGGTCGTGTTTTTCTTTCCTTCTCTCAGGATGTCATCTTCCTTTCGCCACTTTTCTTACATTCAAATATGATTTAGTGTACTTTTAACTTCCTTTGTCGCCTCTGTTTGGTACCTCCTGTCCACCCAGCAGATGGAAACGGGTGCAAAGCTACCCCGGGTGGTTAGAGAGCGGAGAACGGCGTGGTTCCAGGAAAAGGGCGATGAAAAGTGTCAAAAGAAGAAAGCAGTCCTTGTGAAGAACAACATCTGGTCCTGATGGTGCAGACTAACCACAACTGGTGAGTGTGCAGATTCCTCTCCAGGACTTGTCACACCAGGACTCCACAACGCTGGATAGGAGTCACAACAATAACACCACTACCCTGGTCCTGCTACCAACTTTTGTTGTACCGCTACCAACATGTAGAGTCATACTTTTCACAATAAAGGTTCCACAAAAACTGTCATTATTGTCTTTATTTTAATGTTAGTGTACATGAAATATATGTTTATTATTGTCATTTAGTCCTTCAATAAAATAGTGAACTTGTCTTTTAGTAGTAAGTAAACAAACAAAAACTCCTAATTAGTCGTATGCACTAACATATTGTGTCATTATTTTCTACACATAAGGGACAAACTGTAAAAAATGATTATTAATCTACTTGTTCATTTACTGTTAATATCCGCTTATTTTCTCTTTTAACATGTTCTATCTACACTTCTGTTCAAATGTAATAATCACTTATTCTTCGATACTTGACATTAGTTTTGGATGATACCACACATTTA